>NW_026706485.1:0-140850 GCF_029867415.1 Vicia villosa | reverse complement strand
AATCAAAAACATCTTTGAGTGTAATCTTGTATTCACACACTCAATCTCCATTTTGGATAGATTGATTTCTCACTCTGTGTAGGGTGGCTGAATTCCATACACGATGGTCACTCCATACACTTCAAGTTTGAATATTGGTTATATTTATAGCTTGATGAGTGTTACCGTTAGAATCTATCCGTTGAGGTTTGTTTGAATATTTCTTTGAAAGATCTGTCTCGTATGATCCTTTAATGACAAGTGTTGCTTTCTACAAAAACCTTATCTTCAGCATGATGATTTCAGTTGATGGCGTGCTTCTTTGGTTAAGCTTATCTTTCCAATGCGCTGCATGTGGCTTGCTTCTTATTTTGGCCTTGGGAGTTGATCCATTTAATGTTGCAATCGTTTTTTCTTATGATGATGTTTCTAACGGCTCTCTCTTAGATTCTAAGCTCTTTATATTTTACTTAATTTGTGTGCTGAGCTGTAGCTTCTCCATTGGTTCACAAGTGACTTTTTTGTTTGTATGTTATATGTCACTGTATCGTAGTCTTCAGAACTTGTAGCTTCAGAACTTCTGATCTTCATACTTGTGTGATCTTCTGATGCTTGCAAAGCTTCTTGTAATGATCTTTCTTGTTTATTTCCTTGAAGCTTCTGATGAACTTTCTCATTGAGACTGTTGTATGTAGACCTTGATATTGCTTGTTCTTCTGAATGGTCTTGTTCCTTATTATTGCTTCTCTTGCTTCTGATCTGCGATATTTGGCTCTTTTGACGTGTTCTTAATCAGAACATCTGATAATGATATTTAGCTTTGTCAATCTTCTGGATGTAGTTGTTGTACTCTTCTTATGATGAATCCTGTATAAGATTTATAACACAATATCTGCACACTAAATGAAACTATTAGTAATAAAAATTGTTACTCACAAAATATATGTTCGTTATCATCAAAATTAGATTCTGAACATAGATTCTCAATCTTGTTCTAACACCCAAAACATCTTGCAAACTCCCCCAAAATCTTAAAGTAAACCTTGGGTCTCTATCTGACACAATGCTGGACGAAATACCGTGCAAATTGACAATCCTCTCAATATACAACCTTGCCAACTTCTCCAATGGATAATCCATTCTCATTGTAATAAAATGAGCAGATTTCGTCAATCTGTCCATAATAACCCAAATAGTCTTAAAACTACTCGGTGTTTTGGGTAAACCAGACACAAAATCTATTGAAATACTATCCCATTTCCACTTAGGAATGGATAACGACTGCATCAAACCCAACGACTTCTGATGTTCAATCTTTGACTTCTGACAAGTCAAACAAGATTACACAAATTATGCAATCTCTTTCTTCATACTAGGTCACCAAAATACTTTCCTCAAATCCTGGTACATCTTCGTAGCACCTGGATGAATACTGAATCCACTACGATGTCCTTCCTCAAGAATACTCTTTTTCAACCTAGCTATATTATGAACACAAGCTCTATCACGACATCTTATGATACCATTTTTATCAATTCGAAAATCAATACATCGACCTTGATTGGTCAAAGTTAACAGATCCACCAAACTCAAATCAGTTTTTTGACCTTCCCGAATCTCATCAAGAATACCATTGGTAAGATTCAGCATACCAAGATTAACTCAAGAAGAAGTCCTTTCACAAATCAAACTCATATCTCGAAATTGTTCAATCATTTCTAATTCTCTTACCATCAACATCGACATATGCAATTATTTTCTACTTAATGCATCATCCACCATAGTTACTTTATCCAAATGGTAATTCAAACAAAATCATAATCCTTCAAAAATTCTAACCATCTTCTCTGCCTCATATTCAACTCTTTTTCATCAAAGAGATACTTCAAACTCTTATGATCACTGAACACTTTGAATCTTGATCCAAAAAAATAATGTCTCCAAAGCTTCAATACAAACACAATAACAGTCAACTCTAAGTCCTGCATCGATAATTCCTCTCATGCACTTTGAGTTTCCTTGAAGCATAGGCCACAAGTTATTGATTCTGTATCAACACACTTCCCAATACCATCCACGAAGCATTACAATACACAACAAATGGTTTTTCCGAATTAGGAAAAATCAAAAATGGAGCTATCGTCAAGTTTCTCTTAAGTTCACAAAAACTCTCTTCACATTTCACGTCCCAAATAAACTCCTAGCCTTTCCTATTCAACTGCGTCAACGACAAAGCTAACTTGGAAAATCCTTCAATAAATGTATGATAATAACCTACTAAACCAAGAAAACTTCTAATCTCAAACAACTTTCGAAACTTCCCACTGAGATACAACTTTAATTTTTGATTGGTCAACAACAATACCTTTGCTCGAAATCACATGGCATAGGAAACTTACTTACTTCAACAGAAACCCACTCTTAGAAAACTTAGCGTACAACTCTTCTCCTTCAGCACGGTTAACAAAATCTTCAAATGCTTAACATGATCCTCTTTACTCTTTGAATAAATCAAAATATCATCAATGAAAACAACCACAAATTTGTCTAAATACATATGGAAAATCTTGTTCATATACTCCATGAACACACCCGGCGCATTGGTCACACTAAATGTTATTACCGAATACTCACAGTGACACACTTGCACCAACCAACTGATCCATCAAGTTATCAATCCTTGGAAATGGATACTTACTCTTGATAGTAACCTTATTCAGTTTTCTATAATCCACACAAAGTCTCATAGAACCTTCTTTCTTCTTAACTAACAAAACGGATGCACCCCATGGTGACACACTTGGACGTATAAAAATCTTCTAAAAAAAATCCTCAAGTTGATTCTTCAACTCTTTCAATTTGATGCCGACATACAATATGAAGCAATCGACACCAGACTATAGCTCCAGGAATTAAATCAACCGCAAACTCCATTTCACGCTCTAGAGGTAAATTATTTACATCTTCAGGAAATACCTATGAAAAATCACGAACAATTGCTAAATCACCAATCACTACTTTTCCACTAGCATTCAAAGTTGCCAACAACATAAACATCATTGCTCCATCCTGCACCATTGAAATTAGTAGCACACCGAAACAACACTCTATAATTGAAACATGCTAGAGAAGCAAAAGCTTCTCCCCCACTTGTTTCAATCCCACTCCTGCAGAAAATAATTAGAAAAACAGATGAGTACCAACAGTGTTCCACACACATTTCAAATACAATAGGGAATAAACACACTAACAAATTGGTCAATTGGCCGACTATGCTCTAATACCACTAATGTAACACCTTTCTAAATCCCGCAGAAAATATAACATAAATCGGAGTAATATATCATGCATATCAATTCAAGCGGTGTCACACATAATTTAAAAACCATAAACAAATATCATGCTCAAAACACTTAGATATAATTCATGTTTTCCATAAACCTCAACGTAGCACTTTCGCAGCGGAATCTCCTTTATTCGAACAAAAGACATTTTTGTCTCATAATAAAATGCACCTCATCTAAAAGTTTAGGCATAAAAGTGAAACATCACATAACCTCATTTAAAATAACCAAATAGAAGAGAATTCGAAGTATCTCTAAAAACATGAATCGATCGTTCCCCAGTGTTACATAATCAGAGCATGACTCAAAGCCCCAAAACGCTAAAATAAATAAAGGTAGCATCTCCAGTTCCAAGCAAACTATAAGCAACTCTAATCTTCGGTACCTGAGCGATGTTGTTATAAAACATCATTCCAACAGAACGATGATAACTCACATTCTTATAGAAATCATATAATAATATATAATAAATAACATACATACACAATTATGAATTCATAACACTTCATTTTTTTCTCATACATAGCATCACTCCATCATAATACTATTTTCGAGAATATAATCTTAAAATTCACATTTTCACAAAATGAATTCTTTCCACACAATTCTACATTTTCACATAAACACAATGTGACTCAATGCAAGACAATGCAATACTTATGCATGTGGTACCAATCACCTATTACTTTTTTTGTTTTTACATTTAAATAGGGTTTGTCCCCTAGACCAATAACACAACAAAAAGCCCATTCCCTAAGCTTTCAAACTCCACTCTAGGTTTGGGACAATTCACTAGTTCCCACGGAACTAACGAACATCGCCTCTTGACCAAATGATGCATGTGTAATTACAACAATCATAGGCAGTTAAGACCATTCTCTAATCTTAATATCCATGCATATATAAAATAATTCATCACACTTGAATTACCTTACAATTACACACACATACATATATTCATGAATTATCCACGTACAATTCACTTTCATAGTGCAATCATGCCAACCATCACATTATCAACTCACAAGCAATGTACTTCCACAAACATACTTGACATTTTACACAATCACGTAGTAATTAAATCAACTACTGCCAACAAAACTATTTTTATTGAAAATATTATCGCGCTAGCTTTCTAACGCTTTGAACAGGGTATCATTTGGACTTACGGATCAAAGGTTATGTCCAAAACAGTATCGACCTTAAAACGCAAATAGCAGCCATCGCGGACGCGGCGGCCTTAACATAGAATTTTGCATTTTTCATCGTTGGAGGTCTTCCAGACCTCCGATTTCAATTCCGTAAAAAGTCCCGGTCTCAGAATTCGAAACAATATAATTATATAACATTTATAACAGTCTACAACACCTATTTAGAGATTCTAACATCATACCTTCATCATGAAATCATCCATTCATTTATTCAATACATGATTTTCACCAAATTTCGTCAATCCAAAATTGTAGTAATTAATTAATGATCACAATTAAAGATTATCACCAAAACCTGACAATTACAAAATCATGAAAATTTAGGGATTTCATCCTAAACATGTTTCAACCCATCATACATTATCATACAACCTCTATAACAATGTAAAAACTCACCCTTACCTTGATTTTTTTATGAACTCTTAAGTTTCCTCCTTAGGTTTTCTTCTCCTCTTTCTCCCTTTTCTTTTTCTCTAGATTTTCTTCTTTTCTCCTCTTTTCTCTTACTAACTCTATTTTCCTGTTTTTATTAAATTCATAACAAAACGCTAACTCTAGTAATCACTATCCGGTTTACTAAGACACACTCACATTTATGCTTCACATTTCATCATTAGGCCCAATTACTTATTATTCTACTATTTTCTACAATTCTCACTTAATAAAATAGTTCTGTTATAAATCGACATTATTACTAATTATAATTCTATGATTTCGACATACTTAACTCAACTAACCCCTCACATAGCACACCTATCAAATAATTTAAATAAAACCAATTGCTCACAAAAAATAAACAATTAATTAATATTTTTTATATATATATATATATATATATATATATATATATATATATATATATTTATATAACTAATTAATAAACTATAAAATTGGGGTGTTACATAGAGCGGTCTGGTAAAGTAATCTGAGTAGTAGGTTTCTTGATCTGACAGGTTCATCTTTTTATGTTTACTTTTTAGATTAATTATAATTTTGATCTTCCTATTTCTTTATTAAGTTTTTGGTGTCTCGGAATCGAACTCCCAACCTTTCAAAACTACTAGGATTGTACTTTTACCAACTACACCATGAAGCCCTTTGATATTTAATTTGGTCAAATAAAAAAGAGTTATATATGTTCTATGATTACAATATTTTTCTCTAATTCATTCTTATTAAACTTATTTATTATTAATTATATAATATATTATAATAAATTTAAAAAGTTTAAAAATTAATTATACAATCTAATAATATTATAAATTAACAAAAATTGGAAAAAAATGATGTTACTAAAAAAATTGAAATTATATTTTCACATTAGTTTCAATATGAATCTCATTATTTAAAAAAAAATATATATGTTATCAAAGGAAGATGAAATTTAAATTTTACATTATTTTTAATATTAATCTCATCATTATTTTTAAGTAAAAATCACGTTATTTTTACTAACTTTTTTATTTATAGTTTTTATTTTTCTACTCTACCTTTTATTTTTAATTATTTATATATAGAGCGTGATATGTGATATATGTTGATGTTCTATATTAGTTTATTTGTTCATGGCATTAATATTCATACAGTTATTTTTCTATTTTGTTAATTCATGAGCATCTAACACATTATTAATTTTATTTAAGATTGTTATTCTAAGATATATTTTAAATTTTTTTAAATTTTATAGTTATGAAATTTATGTTAAGAATTTTATTTAATTAATATATTTTTTTATATGTATAAACTCAATTAGAAGTTATATGGTTCGATCAGCGACCTATTGGTCTGACCAATAATTCAGTGACCTAATAGATTGATCGGGTCGATGACCCATCGGAGTTTTAAAACATTGATAGTAGTAGTCTCGTGTTTAATATTCTTTCAACTAGATATAGGACATGAGGGGTATTCGCGGTTCGGTTTGAGAGATTTTGACGTAAAAAATTATTTGAGCCACAAGAGAAAAAAATGTGTGGTACAGTCTGGTTCCTTTGGCTTTTAGAAATAAAACTGAATCAAACCAAACCAAACAAATGCGGTTTGAGTTAATTCGGATTTTTTACAAAAATTTATTGAGTCATACATACACATATAGATTACAACATAACTTTATATTTAATCATTTATGTGTTATCAAATAATAATAAAATTTATCATATTTAGATAACAACTTTCTATTTAATATACAAAAATAAGATTATATAAAAGTGGAATAACAAACATAAAATAGTCGCATAAAACAATATCAAAAACATTATAATGAAATAGAAGAAAAAAAAAGATGAAAGATTAGAGAAGATAAAAAAAAATAGCAGAATAGAAAAGAAGAGAGATTAGATAAGAAGAAGAACATTAAAAACGTAATTGGAAGAGAGAACAATATACTAGAAAAGAAGATGTGATATGTACTTGAAAAAGATGAAAGACTAGAAAAGAAGATGTGATATATACTTGAAAAAGATGAGAAGAATACCCAATACCGTTAGGAGAGATTTGAGAATACTTAAACAGAAACCTTAAGTGTGAGGAAGAGAAAATAATTTGTAATCGTAAGGATAAGGCATAATAGCTTTGAATTTGGGTTGGATATAGGTTAAGTGAAATTTGAGGGTTGTAACATAATGCGGTTTGGTTCGGTTTGTAAAATACAAACCGCAAATCGAATTGAACCGCGCGATTTGTTAAAAAATGATTCAAACACATTCGAATCAAATATAATTTTTTACAATTTCAATTTCATTTAGTTCAATTTGTGATTTTCTATTTTTTCGGTTTAGTTTTAAACACGCCTAAAAACATGTATGGTTCTATTCACCTTTGGTAGGAGATTAATTGGTTTTAGGTCTTCCTCGACCGGGTGGAAATGATTTTTTCTACTTAGTATTAAAACACGCAGACAACTTTTGATTGGATGTGAAATAGCCTATCCACCTCCTTTTGTCTATCTCATTGATTTTTAATTTTTTCTTTGAAAAAAATTATTTATTTTATAATAATTGGTTAATAATTAAAATAATCGAGGAGTACGAGTTTTCTTGAATGAGAATGGACATGTTTTTTTTTAAAAAATCTTGATATTTGGCGTTGCGACCGACTAATTTAAGATGATCAATCCTAGCGTCTATTAACGGAGGCCCCAATGATTGTTAGCATATACTAGGATTCGAACATAATTTTGAGATGAGCACACTCTCAAGATCCAAACCTCCATCATGAGACTCTATATAGACTGATCCAACACAAGAATTATTAGCTTCTATTAGGATTCGAACTCAGGATCTAAAAGAAGCACATTCTCATAATCCAAGGGTGTACATGCTTTTAATGTGCTATCTCAATTTGCTTAAATAGGTTGGTATAAATCGTTACCTCTCTCTTTGGTTGGCTTAATGGCCTAATCAAAAGAGTAATGAAACCGACTCTATACGTTAATACCAACCTTTCTTTTTCAACTCTTTTAAACTCACTTTCATTTTCCCACTATCAGATACGCACTCAGAAAATCATTCGTTATTGAGCTGCCACTTAACTCCGTTTCTAATTTCAACTTAATAATTTTTCTACTATCTACATAGAAGCTACACTAACCTAATATTATAGGGACAAGAAAAATATTAATTTTAGTTAGCAAGTTACTCCCTCGTTTTAAAATAACATTACTTTACAAATAAAATTCATTTTTTAATATATATTATTGTAACTTTTTGACGTAGAAATAATTGTAAATTTTAACTATTAAAAAATTTGTAAATTTTTTAAATTATCTCCATTAATTATTAATATTTTCACTATTAGTATTTGGACTCGTGAATGCACGATAAGGTAAATCCAATAACTAATAAATATAAAATTATAATATGACATTCTAAAATAAATGTTGATATAATATAATCAAAGAAACTCAAATTATATAAATAATCTTGAAGTTTATAAATATTAACCGATTACAACACTTGAATTAGTGTTTTTTACTTAACACACCACCTTAATTTAAGTGCTCCAAGTCTTCCATGCTCATGTTCTTCTTAAATCTCTTGAACACTTTAATTGTGACTTCTTTGGTCAGCAAATGGGTCACTTGGTCTTCACTTCTACAATATCACAATCTCAACCTTCCTTCACGAACAAGTTCTCTCAAGTTGTGAAACCTCATCTCGATATGCTTGTTCCTCCCATGTGCAATTGAGTTTTTAGCAAGGTTTATAGAGGAAAATGTTATCAACCAAGAGCGTTAGAGCGTCACCCTCATCGCTGACTAGCTCCTTCAATAGAATTATTAGTCATACGACTTGGCACGCACACATGGAAACGACAATGTATTCGGCTTGACAAGAAGAGGGTACTACTACTGATTCCTTCTTCGAACACCGTGAGGTTGGTGTTTCACCGAACTTTAATATGTATCCAACTGTAGATTTTTGATCATCTTTATCTCCACACCTATTAGAATCAGTAAAACCGGGTAAATTGTATTTTCTGCATGTGTCTGTTGCATGAAAGAGAATTTCACAGCCAATAGATCATTTGACGTATTATAGAATCCTCTTGACTGCTTCTAAGTGAGACACCTTCGGCCTCTCCATCAATTTACTCATAATACCGTCACTAAACGCCAAATTCGGTTGTGTATTACACAAGTAATGCATGGATCCAATCAGCCTCCTATAGTGAGTTGGATTAACATCTTGCTAATCCTTATTTTTCAACAACTGTAGCCTCGGTTCAGCCGGAGTAATCAGATCATTACAATGCTCCATTTCAAACTACTTCAAAATCTCAAGCGCATACCTTCTTAGGTGCATGAGCAGTCCCTTTTTGGACTTGTGAAACTCAATACCAAAGAAGTATGTCATGATGTCAAGATCGGTCATCTCAAACTCCTTCATCAGCTCACTCTTGAACTTAGAAATGCACTTTTCATCGCAAGCCGTAATCAACAACTTGTCTATGTGTAGACAAAGGATTATCACCCCTTAATTTATATCCTTCTTCACATACACACCATGTTTAAATACACACTTCTTGAAGCCAATCTCCTTGAAGAAACCATTTATCCTCTTGTTCCAAGCTTTTGGAGCTAGTTTCAAACCGTACAACACTTTCTTCAACTCGTAGAACTTTGACTCTTGGTTTTTCACAACAAAACCAAGGGGTTGTTCTACATAAACTTCCTATTCAAGCGGTCCGTTCAAAAGTTTCATATTTAACATCCATGTGATAGATGGACCAATTGTTGTTATTTGCAATACTAGTAACTAGTCTAATGGTTTCAAGTCTAGCCACTGGTTTCAGATACCTCTTTAAAGTCTATGTCTTCTCTTTTAAAAAAATCCCTTTACAACTAATTGAGCCTTATGCTTGATTATTTCATCCAGGTAATTTGCCTTCACTTTAAACACCCATCTTATACCCATTGGCTTTTTTCCTTATGGTAGATTAACTAACTCCCAAGTCTTTTTTTCTCAATAGATTATAGCTCCTCCTTCATACCACAAATCCTTTTTGGATCACTCAAAATATATTCCATTTTAACGGGTTCAAATTCTGTCATAAGTGCAAAATGGACAAAATCTTGAAGCAGTTCACAATCTTGAAGTTTAAGAGGCAAACCTCTTTACCTTGTTGATCTTCTCACATTCTATTCAATTTGATCTTCAACTAGGTTTGGTTCTGCACTTTTAAACTCATCAAAAACTGATTTTTCATGGTTGCAATTGGTTACAGCTTTCTGGTAACCGGTTACAGACTGCTGCATCTCCCTTTTTTTGTTAAAAACAACGTCTCAGTTGTCGTAGTCCTTCTATTTACTACATCATACAACTGTTAACCTCAGGTAAAGTGCTAGCCTACAAGTATCATCAATTCTCCCTTATCATCTAGCTTCTTTCTAAGCTACCCAGGCACCCATCGCTACGTCACGGAACTGAAAACTGTCAAGTGATTCATATTTAGTTTGAATTTGGACCATGCTTCCTCCTTTGTCATCTTCTCAAGCTTCTTTGTTGGACACATATTCAACAAATAGGCAGATGTGGATACCGCTTCTGTCCATAACTCTTTCGGAAATTTCTTCCCTTTTAACGTGCTTCTCACCATGTTCATAATCAACTGATTCTTCCTTTCGGCAACACTGTTTTGCTGCAGTGTATAGGGTGGTACTACCTCATGTACTATCTTTTCTTAATCCCAAAACCTCCCAAAGTCATCGATTATTCCTTTTGGAAACACCATTTTGTTGTGGTGTATAGAGTGTTACTACGTCATGTATTATCCCCTTTTAATTATAATACCTTCCAAAGTCATTTGAGACGTATTCGACTCCCCCATTCAGTTTGAGAACTTTAAGCTTGTGACCGCTTTGCCTCTCAACCATGGACTTAAAATTCTTAAACACTTTGAATACCTTGTCCTTTCTCTTAATTAGGTATGTCCATAGCTTTCTAATATGATCATCAATGAATGTGACAAAATATATATTGCCACCAATCGAATCAATCTGCATCGACCTACACCACCTCAAGGTGATGCTTGGTTCTACAACCTACATGCTTGCTGAACTTATCCTTATGTTGCTTCACTTACACACATTCTTTGTAATATCATCCGGTATGTTGATCAATTGCATCCCCGTTAACATTCCTTTCTTTTGCAATACATTGAGATCTCAAAAATTGGGATGCCCAAGACAATAGTTTCATATCCACTCTTCTCGACTAGCTGATGTAGCAAAACACATATGCTCCATAACCTTCAACTGAACCTTGAAAGTTCTATTGGCATCCATAGGAGCTTTTAAGACCAAAATCCCGTTTGCATCCATAACGCGTGGCGCCTTGTAACCCTTCTCAAGTAATTGGCCAATACTAAGAAGATTACACTTGATTCCGAGAATATACAACACATTATTTATCAAAGAATGTCTATCATCACCTCTCTTGATCGATACATCAACGGTCCCTTCTGCCGCTAGAGTGGTATCATTCGCAAACTTCACTTTGTTCTTCACAGCAAGATTGATTTTGACAAACCATTTTTCCTCCCTGTCATATACATATAACATATGGAATCCAAATATCGTTGATCTTTGCACTGCACTACTTCTATAAAAGTCACCATTATGTTTTCTTCTTCCTGTAAGCAAATACAACTTTTAAGTAACCATTTACAGCTAGGTTCTGCAACATTTCCAAAATTGTTGTTGTTGTTATCCCATAGCCTATTGCTGTTACATTTCCCCTCAATGATCATGACCAAGAGTGTGTTCTCTTCATCAAAATCTTGTCTTGCAAACTTAGCTTTGTCCATTTGAGGCTCCTTCTTGTTTGCATAACACTCTTTTGCAAAATAATCGAGCTTTTGACAAACAAAGTGTTAATTCTATGTTTTATGGTTGGTATTATGTTTGGTAAATCTAACTTATGGGAACATGTTGAACAAGATGTTCTATTCACTTCAACTGAAGAAGACATGTTGAGAAATATGTCATATGCAGGATTCATTTGACATCGTTTCTGTTAAGTTACAACTGGATCTATTGAAGTCGATTTTATATACAGATGCAGAATATTTTGGAATATTATGTAATCCTATGTGGCGCTTGATTTAGGGATAAGAGATTTCCTCAATTTTCAAGATATTTGACTGGTTTCTAAATATAGAGAATATTTAGGAAACTAATGATTGAAGCCCTATCTTCATGGAGAAGATAGTGGTGTATTTTCTGGAGTTCCCTGCTACAATTTAAGGCCTAAGTCCAGTCCAATAGATTGTTTTAAATAGCAAGCAACAAACTTAGTATTTGTGTGGAACTTACATTGTAGTGTGTGTTACGGTTTTGTGCAGTCTTGTCTATTGTGAGTCTCTCTAATATCATCTTAATAGAAGCGTTTGGTGTTTTCATTAAGTTGTAAGTTATGTGTTTATTCATAAGCTTTTAAGCATTGAATGAATGTGTTTTGGAAGTTTGTGTTCTAATATTTTATAATTGATCATCACGAATGTGATTGAGGGGGATTGAGGAGAGCCTCATACCAAGGTGAGTCTTAGGTAAAAGTATAGCACGGGTAGTGATTAAGTTAGAAGGCTGTAAACCGGAAGTTGTTTACATGTGAATCACAGGTTTTTCCATAGTACTTCAAATTAATACTATCATAGTGGATTTATCCCTTGCTTGGTAGCCCCAGAGTAGGTGTTGTTGTATACCAAACTGAGTGAACAATTACTTGTGTTCTTTAAGTTTCTGCACCGCACTTTAATATACCTTGTCATTGTGTGTTATTTATAGATCATTGTCTTGACATCTCTTAGGATATCTGATATCTAAGCACCAGAATTTCAATTGGTATCAGAGCAGGCATCCTGCTCTGACTCTCGGTGAGATTCAGGGAAATTACTTTCTGATACAATGGACAAGGAAGGAGGAGGGTTATTGAATAGACCACCTATTCTTGATGGAACCAACTATGACTATTGGAAAACTCGCATGTTGGCTTTCATTAAGTCCATAGATGGCAAGGCCTGAAGGGCAGTTGTCAAAGGTTTGAGTCCTCCTTTGATTAGAGACAAGGACGGTAATCTTACTGACCAAATAAAGGAGAGGATAATTGGGATGATGAAGATGATAAAGATGATATGGGAAACTCCAAAGCATTGAATGCCATATTCAATAGAGTAGACAAGAACATCTTCAAACTGATAAGTGGCTATATTATTGCCAAAGATGCTTGGGAAATCATGAAGACTGCATATGAAGGAACCTCTAAGGTAAAGATGTCAAGACTTCAACTTCTTGCCACTAAGTTTGAGAGCTTAAGAATGAAATAAGATGAGAGTATTCATGACTTTCACATAAATATTGTGGAAATTGCCAATGCATCTCGTGCACTTAAAGAGAAGATGTCTGATGCACTTCAGGAAATAAGAATCAAAGATGTCATTATTTTGGTAAGTTTGGTCATATAAGAGCATTCTGTTTCATATTGCATGGCTATCCCAGGACGGTTCCACAGCCCAGAAAGGCATGGACTGGTGGTAAAGCAAAGAAGAAGTGGATTCCCAAAACGACAGAGACTACCCTCATAGCTCACACTTATCTGAAAGCTTCTACTATGGAGGAGTAGTATTTTGATAGTGGGTGTTCCAAACACATGCTCAGTATTCAAAATTTTCTGGTAGATATAAAGCCTCGCTCTACTAGCTATGTCACTTTTGGCAATGGATCAAAAGGTGAAATAAAAGGTGTTGGGAAGCTGGATTGTATTGTTTTGCTTGTTAAGGGGATAACTTTTAACTTGATTAGTATTAGTCAACTATGTGACTAAGGTCTCAACGTTAACTTTAATAAGTCTGAATGCCTTATTACCAATGAGGAAGGTAAAGTTATCATGAAAGGAACCATATCAAAGGGTAACTATTACTTATGGAGTCCTTAAGAAACTTAATGTTTCTCAACTTGTTTTATGCCAAATGAGGATGAAGCTAAACTATGGCATCAAAATCTAGGGCATCTGCACTTAAAAGGTATGAAAAAAGTCTTATTAAGTGAAGTTGTCAGAGGCAAACCCAGATTGAAGATTGATGAAGAAAGGATTTATGGTGAATGTCAAATTGGGAAGCAAATAAGGATGTCCCATAAGAATCTTCAACATTTTACTACCATGTCTAAGGTTCTTGAGATACTTCACATGGACTTTATGGGACCAATGCAGGTTGAAAGTCTTGGAGAAAAGAAATATGCCTATGTGGCTTTTGATGACTTCTCAAGATTCATCTGAGTGAGTTTTATTAGAGAGAAGTCTGATGTCTTTGAAGTTTTCAAAGAATTGTGTCAAAACCTCCAAAGAGATAAAGGATGTAATGTGGTCAGAATTAGAAGTTACCATGGGAAGGAATTTGAGAATAGCAAATTTGAAAAATTATGTTCTACTAAAGGGATTAGTCACGAGTTCACATCACCTATCACTCCTCAACAAAATGGGGTGGTGGGGCGCAAAAATAAGACTACCCAAGAATGTGCAAGGATCATGCTTCATGCTAAGAAACTCCCTTATTACTTATGGGCTGAAGCTATGAACACTGCATGTTATATCCACAACAGAGTGACCATCAGATCTGGAACTTCAGTTACTCTCTATGAACTGTGGAAAAGAAAGAAGCCAATTGTGAAATATTTCCATGTTTTTGGAAGTAAATTCTACATTCTGGATGATCATGAGCAGAGGAGGAAAATGGACCCTAAAAGTGATGATGGAATATTTCTAGGATACTCTACTAATAGTAGAGCATATAAAGTGTTCAACACCAGAAAAAAGGTGATGATAGAGTCCATAAATGTGGTGGTTGATGAATCACCAAAAAAGCTGATGTCACAAATGATATTAGAAATTTTTTTCCTATGGATAATGTTGAAACATCTGCTCCTACGAAGAATGTTGAAACATCCTCTCCTCTGGATGTTAATGGTGGTGACTCAAGTGCAAATGCAGAACTGGAAGACAGTGAGACAGTTGATAAATGACCCTATATCAAGATTCAGAAAGATCATCATAAGGAACTTATCATAGGAGATCTGAATAAAGGGGTAACCACCAGGTCAAGAGAAGTTGTGTCAAACTCTTACTTTGTTTCAAAACATGAACCAAAGAATGTCAAGGAATCCCTGAATGACGAGTTATGGATTAATGCTATGCAAGAGGAACTTGAATAGTTCAAGAGGAATGAGGTTTGAGACCTAGTACCAAGATCTGAAGGAATAAATATAATTGGGACAAAATGGGTGTATAATAACAAGTCAGGTGAACAAGGTGTTGTTACCAGAAATAAAGCCAGACTTATTGCTCAAGGATATACTCAAATTGAGGGAGTGGACTTTGATGAAACATTTTCTCCTGTAGCTCGCCTGAAATCTATCAATTTACTACTTGGAGTGGCGTGTATTTTAAATTTCAAGTTGTTCCAGATGGATGTAAAGAGTGCCATCCTAAATGGATATCTGAATGAAGAAGTGTATGTTGAACAGCCTAAAGGGTCCGGTTATCTTTCCTTTCTAGATCATTTGTTAAAACTGAAGAAGGCCTTATATGGTCTGAAACAAGCTCCTAGAGCTTAGTATGAAAGATTGAATGAGTTTCTAGTTTATCATGAATATAAAAAGGGTGGAATAGATAAAATTCTTTTTGTCAAAGAAAAGGATGGAAAAGTAATGGTAGCTCAGATCTATGTGGATGACATTGTGTTTGGTGGGATATCGGATGAGATGATCTAACATTTTGTCAAGCAAATGCAATCTGAGTTTAAGATGAGCTTGGTTGGTGAATTAACCTACTTTCTTGGGTTACAAATCAAGCACATGGAAGACTCTATTTTTCTTTGCCAAGGAAAATATGCAAAGAATATTTTGAAGAAGTTTGGATTGGAGAATGTCAATCACAAAAGAAATCCTACTCATACACACTTGAAGCTATCCAAGGATGAAAAAGGGGTTGGTGTTGATTAAAGTCTGTATAGAAGCATGATTGGTAGCCTCCTCTACCTCACTGCAAGCAGACCAGATATTACTTTTGCTGTTGGAATATATGGTAGGTATCAAGAAGAACCTAAAGTAAGCCATCTCAATCAAGTCAAAAGAATTTTTAAGTATGTGAATGGTACATGTGATTATGGGATAACTGTATTCACACAACTCAAACTCTACATTAGTGGGTTATTGTGACGCAGATTGGGCTGGAAGTGCTGATGATATGAAGAGTACTTCTAGAGGATGTTTCTTTCTGGGAAACAACTTAATCTCATGGTTCAGCAAGAAGCATAATTGTGTATCGCTTTCCATAGCTGAAGCTGAGTATATAGCAGCAGGTAGCAGCTGCTCTCAACTTGTGTGGATGAAGCAAATATGTCTGAATACAATGTCACATAAGTTGTTATGACATTGTTCGGTAACAATTTGGTGCTATAAATATTTCCAAAAATCCTATTCAACGCAGTAAAACTAAGCACATTGACATCATACATCATTTCATTAGAGACCTTGTTGAAGACAAAGTTATAATACTCGAGCATGTGGAAACGGAAAATCAGCTTGCTGATATTTTTACAAAGGCTTTGGATGCAGTTTAGTTTGAACAATTGAGGAGCAAACTGGGCGTTTGTATGTGAAGAATTATAGCAATTATTGACTGGACTGCAGTCAAGCACTGAAGAGAAATAAAGAAGATCAAAACATTATCTCTCTCCCAACGAGGCTAGAGAAACTTCAGTGAGGATTCAAATATTTTGTTATCATCAAGGGTATCCATTTGATCCAGGAATTTCAATGCAGCTTGCTAGTGTCAGGATTTGTTTAGCATTATTAATTATATGCTAATGTATGTGTGTGGGTTTTCTTTGTTGGTTACTTACTTACATTTGTTTTGTTCTATTATGGCTAAAAAAGGGAGTAATAGTGTGTAATTTTACACTACCCACTAACCACTGACTGAGGGGGAGAAATTTAGTTTTTCTCTGTTGTGTTGCTAATGAGTTGTTGTTGTTGAGGCGAAGTGTTATGTCTTTCCTTAAGAGGTGTGAAGATAGTTAGATTGGCATGTGTGCAAAGATGTCAGACAAAACGTCTTGACATCATACTGACTGGTTGGGAGATTCCATATCTCAACTACTGTGTGCAGATTCCACTGACTACTAACATGTCGTACATGTTCGTTTTTCTGCTGCATCTCTTATTATGGAATTTTTTATGTGTATTCTCTACAGGGATGAGAATTACTTTTATGTTTAATTTATTTTCAAACATTATGTTGTTAAGTTGTTTTAGCCAAAACAAGCCTAAGGGGGAGATCGTTAATTCTTTGCTTTATGGTTGGAATTATGTTTGGTAAAACTAACTTATGGGAACATGTTGAACAAGATGTTCTAATCACTTCAACTGAAGAAGACATGTTGAGAAAGATGTCCTATGAAGGAACCATTCAACATCGTGTCTGTTAAGTTACATCGGGATCTTTTGAATTTGGTTTTATGTACAGGTGCAGAATATTTTGGAATATTATGCAATCTTATGTGGCGCTTGATTTAGGAATAAGATATTCTCTATGTTTTCAAGATATGTGATTGGTCTCTAATATGGAGAATGTTTAGGAAACTAATGATTGAATCCATATTTTCATGGAGAAGATTGTGGAGTATTTTATGGAGTGCCCTGTTGCGATTTGAAGCCCTAGTCTAGTCCAGAAGAGTATTTTAAATAGCAAGCAACAAACCTAGTATTTGTGTGGAACTTACATTGTAGTGTGCGTTAGGTGAGAAGGCTGTAAACCGGAGGTTGTTTATGTGTGAACCGGAGGTTGTTTGCATAGTACTTCGAATTGATACTACCATAATGGACTTATCCCTGGCTTGGTAGCCCCATAATAGGTATTGTTGTATACTGATCTGGGTGAACAATTACATGTGTTCTTTAAGTTGCTGCACTGCACTATTTTATACCTTGTCATTGTGTGTTGTTTGGAAAATGTTGTCTCGACATTTTTTAGAAAATTTGTGATCTGAACGCCACAATTTTACAAAGCATTGCATCCTCCTCCTATTTATCCTTCTCCTTTCACCTCAGAAGTTGTCTTGACCGACATTCTTGTTGTAGCTGCTCTCACCCTTTTGACATTCCGAATTCTTGAAAAATTGGGATTCTCTTCCGATAAAATTCTGAAAAAATCCCTTTACTCTTCTTAGGCCATTTTCCTTTTAATTACTTGTCTTTCCCATTGAAACGAGCTTGCAAAGCGATCTCCGCCTTTTCCTTATCACTATTTCTCTCCTCCATCATTTGCTCATGAGCCTCAAGAGAGATTTGTACCTTCTTTTTTCTCATTGTGGCAAGATCCTTTGATTCCTCAATTGCTACAACTATGTTATCAATTCTTTTTGCAAAAGAACACAAGATTTTTGCAATAACATACTTCTCCATGATCATTTTACCACATGCTTTTACTTGGTTTACCAACCGAGTAATTCTCATCGTGAAATCGTTGATGGTCTCCTTTTCACTTATTTGAATCAACTCAAGTTGACGTTTCTGAGTTTGTAACCCCACAACCTTCACCTTGTCAGTCCCTGCGGATGCTTTCTCAAGAATCTCATATGCTTGCATCGAAGATTCACAATTACCGACTTACTCAAAATTATTTGTATCAACACATTAATGGATTAAGAACAACACCTTTAAAATTTCTTATTCTCTTCCTTATGTGTTGCTTATTGTGCATCTGTTGCACCTTCGACAAGAGGATTTACATTGTTCTAGATCACTTCAAGAACATCTTGGTAGCCAAACAACACCTTCATTTGCTTGCACCATCAGTCGTAAATCTTTGCATCAAATATGAACATATTTGTAGGATTCTTGCATTGGACACTGAATTCATGTTGCACACTAGGTGTTTGGTGGATCGAGCTAGCCTCTTGATGCCAAATGTTAGAACCAGGAATCACAAGGTTGGTGAAAATAGGGTAATTGAGTGTTGAGAGGGAGAAAGTGAATTACAGAGAGTATAATTGAGGGTGAGAATTATCATTTTCATTAACCATGATTGTGATACCCCTTGGGTATTTATACAAAATTATAATAGATTGAGTTACAAGTAACAAAGCCAAAAACTGAAATTTAACTGCATGCAACCGGTTATAGTTGTTTCTAACAAAAATATAAAAGTGGTAAATGGTTACTTCGAATGTGTGATCGGTTACACCCTCGACAGAATCACTTATTTCAACTTATTTTGACTTTTCTACATAGTTGTAATGGTAACAACATGAAATTTTATTTAGAATTGCATTTATTTTCTGGTGTTTAGTGTGGTTACTTATATGTTATTTCTAGAATAATAATAATTTAAATTAAGAGTTTATTTATATAAAAATATTAGAAATAATAAAGAATGTGAAAAGTTGTAATTATTTAGAAGTTATGGGTTAATAACGAGATTTAATAAAAATAAAGGGGGTGGGTATAATTAACTTAAAGTTATAGAGATTTAGTATAAATAAAATAAAACTAGGGATACCTTATATAAGAATAAAGGGAGTTAGATGATATGTATCACTTTTAGAGAAAGGATAAAAAGAGGCAGACGTGCAAGAGTAGGATCTCCAACCACCAAGAACTTAAGTTTTTTCTACATAATCAAGGGGGGATTATTCTATATTTTGGTGCTTAAGCTTTGAGGTAGTGGAGATTTCCTTAATCCCTTTTATTTTCTTTTCTTCTATGAATTGTTTTCTTTTCTTCTATAAACATGTACTGAATTTGGATCCTTGATGTTTTTATCTGAATCTGATAAATTGATGAATGATTGATGTTATATGTGTTGAAATTTCATTCTTTATAATGTGAAAATTGTTGTATATTTGTATGTATTAAATTTTGAGTTTTGGAATGTCATGAAATTGGAAAAAATTGAGATCTAGAACTGTTACGGTGAGAATATGCAGAAAATTATAGAAAAAGTTGAAAAAGTCGGCCACGCAGCAACATCAGTGGATCCAAGGATTAAAGGCGGTGGCGGGTCACGGGGCAGGGTTGAGATCAGTGGCATTGGGGTCCGCGGTCGTGTCCGTGTGGGTTTCAAATTTTTTTGGTTTTCGTGTCAGATGTCTTGGTTTACGTGTTTGGAGACTTTTTTAGTTTGTTTCGTTGGTCCCTTGGCTTTTAGGGTTATGATTTTTAGGCTTGTATTGGGACTGTTAGGTTTTGACAAATAGAAATATGTAATTCGTGCTAATTACAGTGAGACAATTTTAGAGTTAATTCAAGGGTTTAGGGAATCCTAAGGGTAAACATAGAGGGACAAAGGTTTTGGGAAACCCTTAGAGTGATATAAAGAATTTGAATATACTTTTAATAATCTTAGGTTTGAATTATTAGTTCTTGTGAGATATTGGATCGAACTCTAGTATGGTCGAAGGGTAGCTTCTTGGTTCGACAGGATTAAGCATGAAGTCGAAGGTTGTTCACATGCTTGTGTCGAAGATGCTAGGGTTGTTAGCATGTTAAATTAGGTTTTAGTGTTTAAACCCTAATTTGTTAAGTTAGCTTGTTTATTAAGTTGGCTTGTGTAATGGGCCTTGTGGAAAAAGCCCATTAGTTAGTATGTTAGGTTTTATTATAAATAGCATACTAGTCTCTCATCATTGCTAAGCTGCAAATCTTAATTTAGGGTGAGAGAGGTTATTTGTTATTCTTGTAAACTTGTAATCTTGTTTTAAGAGAAAGTAAAAGAATAGCAGTTATAACTAATTCTTGTGTTCTTCTTATCTACACTAATTCCTATTATATTTTGTTCTTGACATCGTTTTTCACAACAAATTGGTGCGGTGAGCATAGAGAAGATGCCTTCAACAAAGTATGAGATTGAAAAGCTCACCGGAGTGAATGATTTCGGTCTGTGGCGCTTGAAGATGAAAGCCCTACTGGTTCAGCATGGTTGCTTGGAAGCGTTGAAGGGAGAGGCAACCATGAATGCAGAATTGACGGCAGCGGAGAAGACGAATATGATCGAGAAAGCATACAACGCAATTTTGTTGAGCCTTGGTGATAAGGTTCTCCAGCAGGTATCAAAGAAGACGACAACATCAGGGTTATGGGTGAAACTTGAAAGTTTGCACATGACCAAATCGCTGGTAAATCGACTCTACCTGAAGCAAGCTTTGTATTCATTCAAGATGATTGAAGACAAAGTGTTGGCTGAGCAGTTGGATATGTTCAACAAGCTGATTCTTGATCTTGAAAATATTGATGTGAAGATCGATGATGAAGATCAAGCGCTGTTACTATTGTGCGCTTTGCCTCGATCACATGCTCACTTCAAAGAAACTCTCTTGTATGGAAGGGAGTCCCTGACGTTTGAAGAAGTTCAATCATCCTTGTATTCTAAGGACTTGAACGAACGAAATGAGCAAAAACTTTCGACTGTTGGTGAAGGTTTGGCCGTTAAAGGAAAATTCTTGCGAAAGGATGGTAAGTTCAACAAGAAGAAAGGCAAAAATCAGCAGAAGTCTTATAATGGCGAAGCATCTGGTATTCGATGCTATCGTTGTAAGAAGGAGGGTCACACAAGAAAGGTGTGTCCTGAACGCCTGAAAGATCATGGAGGTAAGGATAATGGTAACGCAGCCATTGTTCAAGATGATTTCGAATCATCTGGTGTACTTGTGGTTTCGAGCAGTGACTCTAGGAAGTTGTGGATTATGGATTCAGGTTGCACTTGGCACATGACTCCAAACAAAGACTTGTTCGAGGAATTATGTGATCAAGACGGTGGATCAGTACTGCTGGGAAACAATAAAGCTTGCAAAATTGTAGGTGTTGGATCTGTGAGATTCAAGCTCCATGATGAGTCAATAAGGTTGTTAACTGAAGTCAGGTATGTTCCTAATTTGAAGAGAAATCTACTTTCTCTTGGTGAATTCGACAAGAAAGGATATGTTTTCCAAGGAGAGAAAAATGTCCTAAGAGTCATGAAGGGGTCGAAGGATGTCTTGAGAGGCGTGAAGAAACAAGGCTGTTATACCCTTGAGGCTGAAGTTGTAAGTGGTTCGATAAATGTTGCATCCACGAAACCTTTGTCAAAGACAGAAATCTGGCACATGAGATTGGGCCATGTCAGTGAAAGGGGCCTGGTCGAATTAGGGAAACAAAATCTGCTTGGTGGAGACAAAGTCGAGAAGCTGAAATTTTGTGAACCCTGTGTACTTGGAAAATCTTGCAGAATGAAGTTCAATAAAGGCAAACAAAGAACACATGGATCCCTTGATTACATCCATGTTGATCTTTGGGGGCCTACAAGGTGTCCATCACATTCAGGAGCAAGGTATTTTCTATCCATAGTTGATGATTATTCCAAGAAGTTATGGGTATTCATCCAGAAGACTAAGGATGAAACTTTTGAGAATTTCAAAAGTTGGAAGACTCTGGTAGAAAATCAGACTGGCAGGAAGGTCAAGAGGTTGAGAACCGACAGTGGTCTTGAATTTTGCAATGAGGCATTCAACAGCTTTTGTGCGGCCTCTGGTATTGCAAGGCATAGAACTACTGTAGGTACTCCACAGCAAAATGGTTTGGATGAAAGGTTTCATCGAACTATTTTGGAGAAAGTCGGATGCATGTTGACTAGTGCAGGGTTAAAGAAGGTGTTTTGGGATGAGGCTGTTTCGACAGCAACATATCTAATAAATAGATGTCCTTCGACATCGTTAGATATGAAGACACCTGAAGAACTTTGGTCGGGACATCCACCAGATCTCAACAAAATGAGAGTATTTGGCTGCGTAGCCTATGCTCACATTAGGCAAGACAAGGTCGAACCTAGAGCTCTGAAATGCATGTTCATGGGATACCCTGAAGGAGTCAAAGCTTATAGGCTACGGTGCCTAGAGCCATGTCACAGGAGGTGTATCACCAGTCGAGATGTAGTTTTCAATGAAGCTGAAATGGATTTCAAGAAAACTGATGATGTTGGTCAAAATGCAGAAACATCTGACGAAGAGCTGGAACAGGTAGAGATTCCTGTTGAGGTGTAGTAAGTTGATGCTAATTTGCATATCCTTGATGAAGTCGAAGAAGAAGCAGAAGATGTTGAGGAAGTTGAGGAAACTGTCGATGACTACCTTTTGTCGAGAGATAGGTCGTGAAGAATCATCAAGCCACCTCAGAGACTTGGACATGCAGATCTTATAGCTTATGCCTTAATCTCTGCAAGTGTGGTTCTAGACGAAGAACCTAGAGACTACAAGGAAGTTATGAGGAGTCTAAATAAGACTGAATGGCTGAAGGCCATGGATGATGAGATGAAATCTCTTCATGATAATCATACTTGGGAACTGATCAAGAAATCTGTTGGGGCAAGATTAGTCAGCTGTAAATGGATTTTCAAAGTTAAGGAAGGAATTGAAGGAGTGACGTCGAAAAGATACAAGGCGAGGTTGGTCGCAAGGGGTTTCACTCAGAAAGAAGGTGTCGACATTAATGATGTGTTTTCTCCTGTTGTGAATCATAGGTCCATTCGAATGTTGCTTGCCATGGTGGCATAGTTTGACCTAGAACTGGAACAGATGGATGCGAAGACTGCGTTCTTGTAAGGTGATCTAGATGAAACGATCCTGATGAGGCAACCTGAAGGGTATGTCGAAAAAGGAAAGGATGATTATATGGGAAAGCTAAATATATCTTTATATGGGCTGAAACAATCTCCTCGACAGTGGAATAGGAGATTCGACAAGTTCATGACACGCATAAGTTTCATTAGAAGTCAGTTCGACCACTGCGTTTACTTCAAATTTCGACCTGGTAATTCATTTGTTATTTTGTTGCTCTATGTGGATGATATTCTCATAGCAAGCAAAAATGTTGAAGATGTGATGAGGATGAAAGCTGAACTCAATAAGGAGTTCGATAAGAAGGATCTGGGAGCTGCTTCCAGGATTCTTGGAATTGACATTCGAAGAGATAGAAAGAAGTCGAAGTTATGCTTATCTCAAGAGACATATCTACGAAAGATTCTCGAAAAGTTTGGTATGTCGAATTCGAATCCAGTTGTGACTCCAACAAACCCTCAGTTCAAACTGAGTATAGATCAGTGTCCCAGTACTGATGTCGAAAGAGCCTATATGAATAGCATCCCATATATTAATATATTTGGTTCTTTGATGTATGCTATAGTCTTTACTAGACCCGACATAGAATATGCAGTAAGTCTTGTAAGCAGGTACATGGCGAATCCTGGAAAGGCTCACTGGCAAGCATTAAAGTGGATTTTAAGGTACATAAATGGGTCTCTGAACAAAGTCCTAATTTATGGTGGAGCCTTGGGTGAAGATAGTAAAGAAGCAGTTGAAGGATATGTCGACTCTGATTATGCATGAAGTCGAAGGTTGTTCACATGCTTGTGTCGAAGATGCTAGGGTTGTTAGCATGTTAAATTAGGTTTTAGTGTTTAAACCCTAATTTGTTAAGTTAGCTTGTTTATTAAGTTGGCTTGTGTAATGGGCCTTGTGGAAAAAGCCTATTAGTTAGTATGTTAGGTTTTATTATAAATAGCATACTAGTCTCTTATCATTGCTAAGCTGCAAATCCTAATTTAGGGTGAGAGAGGTTATTTGTTATTCTTGTAAACTTGTAATCTTGTTTTAAGAGAAAGTAAAAGAATAGCAGTTATAACCAATTCTTGTGTTCTTCTTATCTTCCCTAATTCCTATTATATTTTGTTCTTGACATTGTTTTTCACAACAGTTCTTGTAAATGAGGGTCACCCCTTAAATAAACTGTGGTTTAGGTTCAAGGTAAACCAATGTTTTATCCGTAATTGATAGGGTTTCATGTGATATATATTTAAGTTTATGAGAACCAATGTTAATGTGTTTAGGTGCAATACAAACTGGTGTTAGATTTAATCAGCAGTGTTCGAATGGAGAACTGGATTTGTTTGTCGCATTATGCATCATGTATATCATAGTTAGCTTAGGACTTCGGTCTAGTGTTTAGAACTTCTCATTAACATACCTCTGGTATCCGATGATGGTACCACATGCATGGAAGTAGAGGACATGAGCATTGCATAATTAATTTTGTCTATGTTGCGAATTATATATTTGTGTTAGTTAAAATGGATGTTGTGTACTATCCTTGCTGTTTTTACACCATTTAATTTATGGAATGTATTCCCACCCCCTTCTTGTTTCCATGTTGCTATATATGTATTTTATGCAAATGCTTCTCAGGCCAAGACTGAGGAGTGATAGCCGTTGATTTTATGAATGATGGCATAGTTTATCTCTTCAGCTGTTTTGCTTTTATTTTATGTTCGTCGGACCTTTTGTCGACTATTTGTATTATTCTGGATTTTTTCCAGATATTGTAACATCGGGTTGGGAGTACTTGCTATGTCTTATGATTTGTGTTAAACTGAATTACTATAATATGTTTGAATTTAAATTCTACCTTTGGAATGAAAGTTGAATGTTTGGTCAATGTGGCACTCTTATTTCATCTTAATATTTTTCGTAATATTTTATAAATTATTATTGGAGTTTAGGGTGTTACAATAACTGGTAACAGTTACGCAATAATCAATTACAACACTTAAATTAGTATTTTTCACTTAACAAAAATAATTATGAATGTGATTTATGATGAATACTAAAAAAAAAGAAAGAATACGTACAATTAAAATGAAAACTAAATATTTTTTATATGTCATGTAAAAAATTAAAGAGAATAAAAAAATTGAGTTAGTTGATATTAAAAATATTGGAACGTTGCGTATTTTTTGAAAAGTGAAAATATATGACTATGCAACAACTTAACAATATGTTAATTAATTAAAAAATAACTAAATGAATATGATAAATTACTAAACAAACATATAAGTTAAATCTAATAACATTCAAATATATAAATAAATCTATTTCCTTTGAGCAATATCTGAAATCTATTTTATCTTAAATATGGTAAATTAAACGTTGTTTTTTAATAAAGATAAGTTGTTAAATAGATAAAAAAAAATGGAGAACAAAAAAATCAACTCATTAACCAGTTAACGAAAAATGGTAATTGGGCATGACCAATCTATTCCTCAAAAACTTTAAAAAACGCAAATAAGAATTGAATTCCACCAAATATCATAATCAACAAAAAAACCTGCATTGACTAATCTACTTGCACATGCATTTCTCTCTCTATAAGTGTGAGATATCTTGAATTTAAAAGAACATATAGTGAGTAAAGTATTCTTCTACTTAATTAAAAGATGTCAAAGGACAATATTCACATTAAAAAATGCACGAATGATCACCATTGAGTCTGTTTCAAATGAAGAATTTCTCTTATTTTTGTTGCTAGCATATTCGACAACAAGCATGATTTCATGCAATTCAGTTTGAAAGAAGGTCAAAACTCCTATCTTAGCTGAAAAAGTTCTCATTTTTTTATATTATCCCTTAATATGCCACCACAAATTGATATTCCATGATTTTCTCTTGAAGCATCATTTGTGTTGCACTTAATCTAATTATGACTAGGGAAGCACCAATTAACTTGTATGATTCTAGGTGTGGGAGGAGGTTGACATATGATAGCAGAGAATTTAATAATTGTAATATCGTGAATTGAAGATTACATGTGCCTCTTGAAAGAGTAGATTCCATATAAACCAATTGTTTAGTATGAAGAATTTTCTATCAAAGTCAACTTTACCAATTTGAAACATGTTTTAATTTCTTGTGTGCCAAGTTTTCTAAAAAACTTTTATGGCGAGAGTTCTGATCAAATTCTGAATTTGAGAGCTCAAACTTTTACTTGCAAATTTGAATAAGCTTTCATAATTAGTTCTATCAAAGTTCATGTCAAATAATCGCTTCATCCAATGCTATAAAAGTAAGGTGTGCATGCATATAAAAAAAAGTGGTATGCAGTTTCCACATCATGATTCAGAGATAACACATCAAAACCATATGCATTTCCCTTCGAATCAGGTTGTCTTCTGTTCCAACAACATTATGCATTAGCTTCTAAGTCACTAATGACTTAGTAGGAGGTGTGTTGGAATGCCAAATAAATTTTGTCCAAGAAGGATCAATGTGATTCCTCCTGATACAATTGTAGGCACGTTTAAAAGAAATATTGCCATTTATAGATATTGTTCAAATGAGTTCATCAGTAGTATAATTATCAAATGATAAGTTAATATTTAAAATGTATTCATCAATTTTAGGAGCCAAAATAGATAATCTATGAGAAATGTTCCAATTGATGTCTTGGATAATTAAATTGACTATAATAGTTTGCATAAATTGATGGCAATACTAGGTGTAAATATTTAATTTTGTATCGCAACCAATTTTTAACTTATAAATTAAGTATTTCCCATTACCAACCCGAGAGGAAAAGGACTGCTTAATGTTATGCTATATTGAAGAGTAAATATGATGTATGTTAGTTTTTTGTACCTAGAGTATTTACTAATAAGCTAAAAAGATCATTGATTATTGATATTCAACAACTTTCAAAAAAGAGATAAACAATCAACTTTGTTTATTGTCTTATTATCTCTCAGACTAATACCTCCTTAAGAAAAATATGAGCAAATAGCCTTCCAAGATATATTAATCAATTTTCTATTATCTATGCAACATGTCCACACAAAATTTCCGATGCAAGAATCCAAATTGTTAAGAATATAGACTGGACATCCATAAATTCTAAGATTATACAGAAGTATGTCTTATATGATTAACTAAACCAATTGTGTTGGAACAAAATTGATTTGTACCACATCCCTAAGGTTTTCATGATAACAGGTTATTTAAAGAGCAATTGGGTCTACTGAGTGATGGTCAAGTATGGAGGACCATAGACTAAAATTTGTGACGGAAACTAAGTTCTGGCACAAAAAGTTGAACATTAAAGAGAAGCTTGAAGATCTTGAATATGAAGGATCAAAACCTGAGCATTAGACTCTAAAGACTGAGACTCTAAAGGAGGTCAACTTTTGAAGACTCGGACTCTCAAGAAGGTCAACCTTTGGAGATCCAGACTCTCAAGACTCGAACTCTGGAATAGGTCAACTATTGAAGACTCAGACTCTATAGAAGGTCAACCTCTGAAGATCCACACTCTGAATGCTCAGACTTTGAAGTTGGTCAACACTAAGATCAAGAAGACTCTAAAAGGTCACTATCAAACTCAGGTCATTTTGTCTTCTTCTGATCACGTGTAGAACCAAACAAAAATATGCACAGATAGTAGGAATGGAACAGATAATTCATTTTGAATATAAGGACTTTCAAATTTCTTTTGCCAGTATTAACCATTTGAATTAACATTTTGACGTCTCTGATCAAAGCTTCTCCAATACTCACTTGTGCTAAAAGTCTTCTCCAACGACTCTTCTATATCTCTCTATATAAGGAGCCGAAGACTTAAAGAAATTATGAACGAACTATTGACAAAGAGTTGTTACTTTGTCAAATCAAAAGCATAAGTTTAATTTATAATTTATTAACACTTGTATATCTTAGAAATTCTTAAGTGTTAAGAGTCTTTTATGTTGTATCTTGTTTATACCTCTGACTTGAGCATTTTTTTTCTTGTACCTTTGCACAATATCAGAAGGTCATATTCTAAAAAATTGCAGCTAATAATGGTTGTGTTACCAATTGATATGCATGTCAACTTACCCTAATCCACCATCATAAATAAAGGCCCACTAAGTGTCTCTTCAATAATGCAGAAGAGAAAGGGAGATAGAGGATCTCTTTGTATCACTCTTCTAGAGCAAGAAACAATTATACTACTTTCCCATTTTTTATGATTGATAGTTTATCGGAGTGGGGAATGGTAAGAAACCTATCATAAATTTTGAGCAGAGCTGAATTTAACAAGAATTTTAATAAGATATAAATATAAAGTATCAAAGGCTTTTCTGATGTGTATCTTTAAAGCTACACTATCTCCAAAAGATTTATTGTCTAACATATTAATGACCTCTGAAGTAATCCCAATGCACTCATAAACATGTTTGGCCTTATTGAAGCCTTTATGGTGTTATGAAACAATTTTAAGAGCTAAGATGACCAATCTATCTGTAATGATCTTAATGATGATTTTAAATTGAAAATTTGCAAGTGTAAGAGGTATATACTATTTAATAGAATGTGCCTCATGTTGTTTAGGTATTATAGTCACGTTGATTGAATAGAGATTAAGAAGGATCTAACCTAATTTAAAGAATTGATTCACTGAATTGATCACATCAGTCCATACTATATCCCAATAAGCTTGGAAAAACATCCACCAAAGCCATCAGGTTTTAGAGCGAAATTATCATCCATATTATGCATTGTATTCTTAATTTCCACCGGCTAAGGCATTCTAGTGAGATATTCATTATCTATATGAGTTATAAGTTGTGGGGTAGTTCTCTTCACCAGATCAGTATAACTGTAGTTGTTTTCTAAAATGAATATTTTTTTTGTAGAAGTTAATAACATGATTATCTAATTCAATGTCCTCTCCAAAAAAATTTCATCATGCCTCATTCTAATGATTTTATATCTAGCATATCTCAATTAAATATTGTTTATCATCTAAATAGGAAAAAAATTTAAATAACCAGGTTTAATAAAAAAATTACCAAAAAAACCATGTTTTCGGGGTATTTACCAAAATGTCTAGGTTTGGGACCCCGGAAAGGTGTATGCGCCAAATGAAATGGCGCAAAGGTATTAAAAAAGGGTGCATGCGCCAAACCATTTGGCTAACCCTATTTTTCTAAGTGTTGGCGCCAAATGGAATGCCACATAAGTCCATTTTATTTTATTTTTTATTTTTTTTTTGTTCTTATAATTACATTTAGAAAACCCTAGATTGACATCGGTTATTCGAAATCGAAACAACGGGGCTATATATAATAACCGAAAATAGCAAATTTCATTAATTTAAGAGAAACGATACATCGACAACAATTGATTAAAGAAAACATAACAAAATGCCTAATGGCGTCCATCGCCAAGATAACCATTTGTTCCGCACGAAGGTCTTGTTATCGGAAGTCTAGCGCGTTCGTTGATGCCGCCGCGAAGTCTAGCACCACCGCTACCCCTACCCCTTCGTGCTTCTTGCTGGATCTGTGTAACTGGGCCTGGAAGTGGGTTGTTCTGTTGGTCGTTGTCTATGAATTCGTCCACGCCACCATAATTTTCCGGAAACCGACTATCGTACAGTCGGTTACCCAAGCCCTCATAAGTGTTAAATGGTGGTGGGGGAGTGGGTTGGGGCACGACTTCAAGTTGGTAGCACCCATCAGCACTAGAACTACCTTAATAAAAGCCAAATTGATTCGACGGTGTTGCATAGCCAAAAGGGGTGCCATGGTGAGATGATTTAGCATGTGGACCATCGTCGGGACTTAGATGGAGGCTTGACGAACCGGTCTCAATGTTTTGTCCGAAGATCCTTGTGGACCCTGTGTAACCTGCAAAGCCAAGTGGTTGTGATTGTGTCTGGTATTGGCTAGCGGAATGGTGTTGGTCTTCAGCTTCTTGGAAAGGTTGAGACTGTGATTGAAACAAATTTGGTTGCCGGTAGTTGCGGGCAGAACGGGACAGAGTATGGAACATATTTTGTTGTTGGTTGGTGTACTGATTTTGTTCTTGTTCTCATTGTTGTTGTTGTTGTTGCTGCTGCTGTATTTGTCGTAGTTGTTGTCGTTGTTGTAGTTGTTGTTGTCGTTATCGTTGTTGTTGTTGTTGTCGTTGTTGTTGTTGTTGTTGCTCCTCTTCAGGTTGTTGTTAGGGTAGGATGTAGTTGTGAGCACGGGGGTCTATTAAGTAGAACGGATCTGCAATAAATAAGTTAGGGGTGGTAACCGTACGGTACCAACTCATGTATTCTACGGATGGTTTCATCTCATGATCACTCACGGGGAAGTCGAGGACATATTAACGACGGTCCTTCCACATCTTGCGCTAGTCGGGTGCGTAATCCTTCCAGTTTTGGTCATTCCACTGATGGTTGACTCGTCTGAGGTGCCACACTCCCAAGTCAACTGGAGGATCGGGTATACCTTGATGCATTCTGAACTGTAGTTTGACCCGGTCACTGTGATGCATTTCGATGATGTTGTACCGGATCAGGCAACATTTTGTAGTCCAAATGGCTGCATCTGCACCTCTAGGCTCATGGTCGCAATCGAGATACGGTCTCCATATAAACTGCATGCATAAGAGTTATACATTATTTCGGTCAAATATTTATAAAAAATACACTTATAAAAGAGCAAAAGATTAGAGATAATACATCATCGGGTCGTAAGTGATCAATCAGTTGGCAGTACATTATGATATTTGACCGCGGATTTTTTGTGAAGTCCATTTTTTTCACGCAAAATCTAAAATGCAAATTAAATGTGTTAGTTATAGTAAATCATAATCCACTAATTCTGCATGAAAAATTTGAATTAAAAAGTTACCTCATTGCATACGGAAAGGTCCAATGACTTTGTTAATCGGGGCCATTATAAGCATCCTCCACCACCCCCACACTTGCACCAACATAGCGCTTCCATAGAATGTGCAAGAATCGTATTTTGCATTCTTGCACAGGGATTGGTACACCGTAGCCAGCACTGCAGACCCCCAACTATATAGACTAATTCTAGTAAAATCCATTAATAAACGTAGATACATGAAATTAACAGTGTTATCGGTACTATCTGGAAACAAAACGTTTCCAATTAGCAAGATCAGGTAGCACCTGGTTTTCTGAAGTATAGTTTCTTGGAGAGAATTATCATCCAACCGAAAATTGTCATAATAGTCCTTTAACCTCTTAAGGTTAACACCCTGTCCCCTGAAGGATAGAAAAACACTTAGAAAGGGGGGGTTTGAATAAGTGTAGTCTAAAAACTTGAACGATAAAAATAAATTGCACAGTTATTTTTATCCTGGTTCGTTGTTAACTAAACTACTCCAGTCCACCCCCTTGGAGTGATTTACCTCACCCGAGGATTTAATCCACTAATCTCAACAGATTACAATGGTTTTCCACTTAGCCCGCGACTAAGTCTTCTAGAGTATCCTGATCACAACCTGATCACTCCAGGAACAATTGCTTAGACACAAGCTAAGACTTTCTAGAGTATCCTGACCACCACGTGATCACTCTAGTTACAACTGCTTAGACACAAGCTAAGACTTCCTAGAGTATCCTGATCACACTTGATCACTCTAGTTACTTACAAATTAATGTAATCAATTCTAAGAGTATTACAATGCTTCTGAAAAGCTATAATCACAACAGTGATATTTCTCTTAAAGTTTAAGCTTAATCTCACTAATATATTACAACAGCAATTTAGTGAGCTTTGATGAAGATGAAGTTTGTGAGCTTTGATTTGAACAGCGTTTCAGCAAGTTTGTATTCACATAATTCGTCAGAATCGGTAACCTTGCTTCTCATCAGAACTTCATATTTATAGGCACTTGAGAAGATCACCGTTGGGAGCATTTAATGCTTTGCGTATTCCGTACAGCATTGCATTTAATGTTTCACTCTTTTGTCAACTACCTCGAGCCTTGTTTACGCTGTGTCTACTGACGTTGCCTTTAATAGCTTCTAACGTTCCTTTTGTCAGTCAGCGTAGCCTGCCATCTTGTACTTGCTTCTGATCTGATGTTTGTGTATACAACGTTTGAATATCATCAGAGTCAAGCAGCTTGGTGCAGAGCATCTTCTTGTCTTCTGACCTTGATGTGCTTCTGAGCGTGATACCATGAGAACTTCAGTGCTTCTGCTTCTGATCTCAAGTTCTTCTGATGCTTCCATAGACCCATGTTCTGATTCTGCTTGACCATCTTCTGATGTCTTGCCAGACCATGTTCTGATGTTGCATGCTGAACCTTCTGAGTCAAAGCTTCTGAGCGCTGATTTGTGCATACTCTTTATATATTTCCTGAAAGGGAAATTGCAATTTATTAGAGTACCACATTATCTCATCCAAAAATTCATATCCTTGTTATCATCAAAACTAAGAATATTGATCAGAACAAATCTTGTTCTAACAATCTCCCCCTTTTTGATGATGACAAAAACATATATAAATTATATGAATTTGCAATCAGAAAGAGCAGACGGCTAAAGACATTTACACAGCTAAAGCATAAGCATGTGAATATGTCTCCCCTGAGATTTATAATCTCCCCCTGAGATAGATAATCTCCCCCTGAAATAAATACTAGAAGAATTTTAATAATAAAAGACTTCCCTGAGTATTTCAGTAGAGACGTTCACATATGCTTGATCTTCAGAACATTCGTGACTTCTGATTCTTGCTTCCATAGGACAGCTTCAGAACTTGAATTTCTTTGATCTTCAGAACATTCACAGCTTCTGATTCTTGCTTCCATCGGACAGCTTCAGAGCTTGAATTTCTTTGATCTTCAGAACATTCACAGCTTCTGATTCTTGCTTCCATCAGGACAACTTCAGAGCTTGAATTTCTTCTTACATCACTTCATGCTAGATTGTATCAGAACATTGTTGAATGTACCAGAGCATCATCAGAGCATCTCTACATCCTGAAATGTTACAGAACAACGCTAAACGACAAAAGTCAGCATGAATGAGTCAGAACATAGAATATGTTTCAGAACACATAATATGTATCAGAGCCACATAATATGTATCTGAACAAATAGACATAATGTTTCAGAGCATATTCTATCATCAGAATATCAGAACATTCTTCCTTCTTGCTTCTTGCTTCTGATTCTGAAGCTTCATAGCACTCAGCTTGCTTCAAGAATCCAAGAGCTTGATTCTTTAGACTTGCTTCTCCTTGAAGAGGATCTTCAATTCCTGCAACAACAAAACTTAAAGCATAGAACTTTGCAAATTCTGTTAGAAATGTGGGGCCTTTTTACTCGGTAACTGATAATATTAATCAGATCATTTATCACATTTTCTCCCCCTTTTTGTCATAAGATCAAAAACATAAAAGATTCAGATGAAAAACAAAAGGAAACATATGGAAGAAAAAGATAATTTTCAATTAAGCTCAAGAAGACAGAAGTACAGAAGTACATGAGGATAGCAAGAGAAGATGCACAAAACAGATGCAGCAAAGCAAAAAACAGAGAAAACAAAACAACTAAGACTCAATCTAAGATGACCCTAGCTTCGACAAGATCTTGGCCAGCATATCTTGAACCCCATTGTTGTGCTCATTCTGCCTCTCCATGAAAGCTCTAAACTCAGCATTGACTGAGCTTTCCTCATCCTGGTTCTTCTGAATAACTTCCAGAGTCCTTGCAAGACGGGAAGGTTCATCAGAAGAAGCTTCACAGCTTCTATCCACAGGGATGGCATTGTGATATGTAGCTTCCATTGATAGATCATTTGCAGGGTTTTCCTCAACAGGAACTGTTTCAGCAACATGATCTTTTACATCTGCTTCTTGCATAGAAGCATCTTCATATTCTGCAGCCGGAATCTCAGAATCTCCATTCTCAAGTGCCTGAAGAATGGCAGCTAGATTCCTAGGGGCAGAAGGACCTTCAACTTCTGGTGGGTCAACAACTTCTGGAATGACCAAGCTTGGGTCTTTCTTAGAAGGGTTTTCCCTCAGAAAGTCAAAGAGAGTCTTGAAGTCTCCGAGCAGAACAGGATATTGAGGTCTCCAGACCATAATTTCCTTGCAAGGGTTAGCTTCCATTGCAGCAGCAAGTCTTGCTTCTCCCATCTCATCCACAAAGGGCTTTTCTTCCAAGGTATATCTCCCTCCGAGACGAGCAAACCAGAAGTCTTCATAACTTCTCAAAATTCCACGAGGCCATGGAGCAGCTTCTACACAAGCTTCCTGAAGTTCTATAAAGTAAGCATCTGTTTCTCTGCGTAAGATTCTCTAGAACTTCCGCATAGCGACAATATTCAAGCCAGAACTTTCAGCAATTCTGAGGGTATCAAAGATACTTCTGAGATTCCTCTTTACCTTTTCAAAAGTTACACCAATAGGGTAGACTAGGCGGGATTTTATAATGGTTCGAGAAGAAACAGGGTTAGGGACAGAATAGGGTTGAGGCTCTCTATCCAACCTATAAGAAGATTCTGCTTCATTATCAGACTCTAACACAACCAGTTCAGCTTCAGGACGAGGCTTTGGGGTGTAGTTGCAGTCACGGAGCAGTTGCTCATGTGATGCAGAGTTTGGAAGATCAGAACCACTTTGGTTGTTTTGAGAGGTGGAAGGAATGGATTCAAAGTTTGCATGGGGAGTAGATTGAGAGATGGAGATATTGGTGTGAGGTGGAAAGAGAGTTTGAAGGGGTGGTATATCCAAAACAGGATTGATGGTGGGTGGAGAAGAAGGAATGGTTACAGGAGAAGATGGAGGTGTAAGAACATGGATGTTTATAGGTGATTCTGATGGGGCTATTTCTGGTTCAGGGATAGGGGCAACCGCTATTGATGCAATTTTTGAACGTAAAGAAGGAGTAGAATCAGGTTTAGAGATATGTATACCTTTGGATACCTTCTGAACAGCTTCGACCACAGCCTCAAGCTTCTTCTGCTTCTTACCCTTCAGCTCTTCAACAACCTTTTTTTTGCCGCGAGAGATTTCTCTTCTTCTGACGGTCTCCATAGCTTCCTGCTGATTCACAGCCTCTTGAACAACCTCTTCTTCATCGGAGTCATGAATTATTAGCTTCCTTTTTCTGATTTTCTCCTTCTCAACAACTTTAACAATCTCAGCATTGTTATTTGACTTCTTTTTCTTCTTCTCAGCCTCCTTCTTATTCTTTTCAAAATCAACAGAGACAGCCTTGACAACGTTTGCAATGACTTCTTCTGGAACCACTTCTTTCTCAATGGTAGCAGCAACTTTCTGAACTACCTTCACCTGATTAACAGAAGGATGATCAAATTTTCTTTTGGTCCTTCCTTCCTTCTTGTGGTTTACTTTAGCAGGAGCACCTTTCTCTTGACCTTTAACACCTTCATCTTCTTTTAGTGACTTCAGATACCTAGTTCTGACTCCTGGTACCTCACTATTGAAGAAGGTTTCAAATTCAGCTAGAACTGGTTCTCTTCTGATTCTTGTTCCAGCAAGAGGTTGGGGAGTTTTGATGATAGTATCAATCACCTTCATCTTCTTTAAAGTGAGAGCATTCAGGCAACTCCCAGAGGTGACAGCAAGGTCTTTGATAATACCTTCAGTTTCCAGGTTCTTAACAATCTTGGAATGAACCAGAAGATTTGTGATGATTCTACCAAAAGGAATAGTGGTATAGCTTTTTTCTCTGAAGGCATTTCTGGAATCCCTCACAGCCTTCCACATATGGTTGAAGATAATGTATATAGCATCAACCTTCTTCTTAGTGGCAATGCAATACAGAATGTATTTTTGCTCATTGTTGACGAAGTCTGCAGCATGCGTACTCTTCCTGTGATAGAAACACCCAAGAAGAATCTTGGTCCAGATTTTGTAGAGGTGTCTCATGTCCTTGACATGCTTTGTTTTATTTGCGTTGGTGTAGAGAGTAGACAACACAACTTGCCAGTCAGCCCTTTGATCAATTTCAAAAACCCCCTCGGCGTTTCTCAGATCAAACATCATTCTTAGAATGTCCTCAGTTACTACCACAAACTTTCCATGGACGAAAGACAAGATGGATTTAGGGGCGACAACTGCATGCACCCAGAATTCCTTGACAAGATCTGGATAGACTGGTCCACAGAACTCAGCGAACAGTGAAGTCCATCCTTGAAAGATGATATCTTCTTTAAGATGATATTGGTGTTCTTCAATGTTATCAAAATCAACCATGAGTTCACATAGAACTTCCAATTCATCCTTAGGAATGGAGCACGCAACAACCGGAGTGAGTTGCTGATTTTCTTCTTCCTGAAGATGGAGAGGAGCAGATGAACCAACATTTTGAGATGAAGAAGCAGCCATTGAAGCAGAACGAACAAATAAGAAGAACAAATTATGGGTTTTTGTTTAGGGTTTTAAAAAAAATGCAAGAAGAAAGAGAGAATGGGAGCGAAAAGGATAAACAATATGATTTGAAAAGAATTTATAGAGACGGATTTTAAAAAAAATGCAGTAAAATTTTTGAGATTGAACAGTTACAGAATCAAAGGAAATCAATTGCATTAAATGATGAATGACGTTAGGTGAGAGAACGTGGTAAAAGAAATGATTTAACAAAGTTACCTAGATCGGCGTTTTTTCAACTGCACGCTTTGTACTGACTGTACGGACACGCGTTCATTTTCAGATACTCATAGATGACAGCTGTGTTGTTCTGAAAAGACTGTACATCTTCTGATTCTGATCACTACTTCTGATAGTCATTCTTTAGAAAGGATCTAGTTCTGATAGGATCATCTTTCTTCCCAAGGATCACATCTTCGGAATGAGCTGATGCAAGTCTAGATGATCTTCTGACTATTGGCTCTTCAGAAATCCTGAGATTCTCTAAAGATGCAGCAACTTGATCTTCTGATCCATTGCTTCTGAGACTGCCAGCTTCTGCAGCTTTGCTTCTTGGGTCTACAGCTTCTGATATATCAATATCTATATCTGCAAAATTCTCAAGCTGCTTTGGTTTTTCAAGACCAAGCTTATCATCAAACCTGATATTGATTGATTCTTCTACAATCAATGTTTCAGTACTGTATACTCTGCAGCCTTTAGAGCGTTCAGAATATCCAAGAAGGAAACACTTTTGTGCTTTAGAATTAAACTTACCAAGATGATCTTTAGTATTCAGAATAAAACATACACATCCAAAAGGATGGAAATATGAAATGTTGGGCTTTCTGTTCTTCCACAATTCATAAGGAGTCTTATTTAGAATAGGTCTGATAGAGATTCTATTCTGAATGTAACATGCAGTGTTTATTGCTTCTGCCCAGAAATGCTTAGCCATATTGGTTTCATTGATCATGGTTCTGGCCATTTCTTATAGAGTCCTATTCTTTCGCTCTACAACTCCATTTTGCTGTGGAGTTCTAGGACAAGAGAAATCATGGGCAATGCCATTTTCTTTGAAGAACTCCTCAAAGAATTTGTTCTCAAATTCACCACCATGATCACTTCTAACCTTTATGATTTTGCACTCTTTCTCAGATTGGATCTGAGTGCAGAATTCAAAGAACACTGAATGAGACTCATCCTTGTGTTTTAAGAACTTTACCCATGTCCAGCGGCTATAATCATCTACGATGACTAATCCATATTTCTTTCCTCTGACAGATGCTGTTTTGACTGGGCCAAACAGATCAATGTGCAAGAGTTCTAGCGGCCTTGAGGAAGAAACAACATTCTTAGACTTGAATGCAGGTTTGGAGAACTTGCCCTTCTGACATGCTTCACAAAGAGCATCTGATTTGTATTTCAGATTTGGGAGTCCTCTGACCAGATTTAGTTTGTTAATCTGAGAAATCTTTCTCAAACTAGCATGTCCTAATCTTCTGTGCCAGACCCATTGCTCTTCAGAAACAGACATAAGGCATGTCACCTTCTGCTTCTCAAGATCTGAAAGATCAATCTTATAAATGTTGTTCTTTCTCTTGCCTGTAAATAGGATTGATCCATCCTTCTGACTTACAGCCTTGCAAGACTTTTGATTGAAGATTATATCATAACCATTGTCACTTAATTAACTTATGGACAATAAGTTATGCGTTAATCCTTCTTCAAGAAGTACATTAGTTATGGAAGGAGAGTTACCAAGACTTATGGTTCCAGAGCCAATGATTTTGCCCTTCTGATCTCCTCCAAACTTGACTTCTCCACCTGGTTTAAGCACCAGGTCTTGGAATGTAGACCTTCTTCCCGTCATGTGTCGCGAGCACCCAGAGTCCAGGTACCATGACATTTTGCTTTTTGTCCTCTTTGCAGCCAAGGATATCTGCAACAGAAATTATCTTCTCCTTAGGTACCCATAATTTCTTGGGTCCTTTCTTGTTAGTTCTCCCCAAGTTCTGATTGAACTTGGGTTTAGCATAATATTTAATAGGAGGAACAGCATGATATTCTTTGGGTTTGTCAGCATGATATTTCTTAGGATGTGTCACATGCTTCTTGGTGTGAACAGTGTTAAAACTCTGTGCATGTGAATTGAGCCTAATATCGTGTGCATGGCCATATTTGAACTGATCATACAATGGCTTGTATGTGATCTTCAGATCATCAATAGGTTCAAATTTATGTGAGGTATCACCCTCATAGCCAAAGCCAAACCTTCTGTTTCCAGAAACACCATATATCATAGAAGCAAGATGACTTCTGCCAATACTTCTAGATAACAACTTTCTGAAGCTCGAGTCATATTCTTTCAGAATATGATTGAGACTCGGAATGGATTTTTCTGTTTCAGAAGGAGATCCACTATCTTTGGATAGATTTAAAACTTTTTCCTTCAGTTCAGAGTTTTCCACTTCCAGCTTCTTAGTTTCAAATTCAAACTGCTTCTTCAGCTTTTTGTATTTGATACTAAGATGAGCCTTGAGTTCCAGAAGTTCTGTTAAACTGGAAATTAACTCTTCTCTAGATAGTTCAGAAAATACCTCTTCAGAATCTGATTCTGATGTAGATTCTGATCCATCATCTTCTGTAGCCATCAGCGCGAAGTTGGCTTGCTCTCCTTCAGAGTCTGATTCTGATTCTGATTCAGAATCATCCCATGTTGCCATAAGACCTTTCTTCTTATGAAACTTCTTCTTGGGATTCTCCTTCTGAAGTTTTGGACATTCATTCTTGAAGTGTCCAGGCTCATTGCACTCATAGCAGACAGCCTTCTTCTTGTCAGATCTTCTGTCACCAGAAGATTCTCCTCGTTCAAATCTCTTTGAACTTCTGAAGCCTCTGAACTTCCTTTGCTTGCTCTTCCAGAGTTGGTTTACCCTTCTGGAGATCATGGACAGTTCATCTTCTTCTTCTGATTCTGATTCTTCAGAATCTTCTTCTTTAGCCTGAAAAGCGTTAGTGCATTTTTTAACATTAGATTTTAATGCAATAGACTTACCTTTCTTTTGAGGCTCGTTTGCGTCCAGCTCTATTTCATGGCTTCTCAAGGCACTGATAAGCTCTTCCAAAGAAACTTCATTCAGATTCTTTGCATTATTGAATGCTGTTACCATTGGACCCCATCTTCTGGGTAAGCTTCTGATAATCTTCTTTACATGATCAGCCTTGGTGTAGCCTTTATCCATAACTCTTAATCCAGCAGTTAGCGTTTGAAATCTTGAGAACATTTTCTCAATGTTTTCATCATCCTCCATCTTGAAGGCTTCATATCTCTGGATTAGAGCAAGAGCTTTAGTCTCCTTGACTTGAGCATTTCCCTCATGGGTCATTTTCAATGACTCATATATATCATAGGCCGTTTCCCTGTTAGATATCTTCTCATACTCGGCATGAGAGATAGCATTCAGCAAAACAGTTCTACATTTATGATGATTCTTGAAAAGCTTCTTCTGATCATCATCCATTTCTTGCCTTGTAAGCCTTACGCCACTAAGTTTCACTGGATGTTTGTAACCATCCATCAGAAGATCCCATAGTTCACCATCTAGACCAAGAAAGTAACTTTCCAGTTTATCTTTCCAGTATTCAAAGTTTTCACCATCAAATACTGGTGGTCTAGTATAACCATTGTTACCATTATATTGCTCAGCAAAGCCAGATGTAGATGTAGGTGGGTTTGTTGGAATTTCACCAGCCATCTTTTACTGAAGCGTTTTTCTCTTCCTGAATCTTTTCTAAACACGGTTAAGTGCTTGCACCTTTGAACCGGCGCTCTGATACCAATTGAAGGATAGAAAAACACTTAGAAAGGGGGGGGGGGTTGAATAAGTGTAGTCTAAAAACTTGAACGATAAAAATAAATTGCACAGTTATTTTTATCCTGGTTCGTTGTTAACTAAACTACTCCAGTCCACCCCCTTGGAGTGATTTACCTCACCTGAGGATTTAATCCACTAATCTCAACAGATTACAATGGTTTTCCACTTAGCCCGCGACTAAGTCTTCTAGAGTATCCTGATCACAACCTAATCACACCTGGAACAATTGCTTAGACACAAGCTAAGACTTTCTAGAGTATCCAGACCACCACGTGATCACTCTAGTTACAACTGCTTAGACACAAGCTAAGACTTCCTAGAGTATCCTGATCACACTTGATCACTCTAGTTACTTACAAATTAATGTAATCAATTCTAAGAGTATTACAATGCTTCTGAAAAGCTATAATCACAACAGTGATATTTCTCTTAAAGTTTAAGCTTAATCTCACTAATATATTACAACAGCAATGTAGTGAGCTTTGATGAAGATGAAGATTGTGAGCTTTGATTTGAACAGCGTTTCAGCAAGTTTGTATTCACAGAATTCGTCAGAATCGGTAACCTTGCTTTTCATCAGAACTTCATATTTATAGGCACTTGAGAAGATCACCGTTGGGAGCATTTAATGCTTTGCGTATTCCGTACAGCATTGCATTTAATGTTTCACTCTTTTGTCAACTACCTCGAGCCTTGTTTACGCTGTGTCTACTGACGTTGCCTTTAATAGCTTCTAACGTTCCTTTTGTCAGTCAGCGTAGCCTGCCATCTTGTACTTGCTTCTGATCTGATGTTTGTGTATACAACGTTTGAATATCATCAGAGTCAAACAGCTTGGTGCAGAGCATCTTCTTGTCTTCTGACCTTGAAGTGCTTCTGAGCGTGATACCATGAGAACTTCAGTGCTTCTGCTTCTGATCTCAAGTTCTTCTGATGCTTCCATAGACCCATGTTCTGATTCTGCTTGACCATCTTCTGATGTCTTGCCAGACCATGTTCTGATGTTGCATGCTGAACCTTCTGAGTCAAAGCTTCTGAGCGCTGATTTGTGCATACTCTTTATATATTTCCTGAAAGGGAAATTGCAATGTATTAGAGTACCACATTATCTCATCCAAAAATTCATATCCTTGTTATCATCAAAACTAAGAATATTGATCAGAACAAATCTTGTTCTAACATCCCCTAGCACCAACTTGTCCCTCAACCAAGTCTATACCCAATGCCTGATAGCACAGGGAATTTGCCTGCATGACACAACCATTAATTGCCTTACCGTCTACTGGAAGGCCTAGTAGCATGTGAACATCTTCCAGGGTTATGGTGCACTCCCCTGTTGGAATATGGAAAGTGTGTGTCTCCGACCTCCAGCGTTCTAACAAGGCCGAAACAAATTTGTGATTAATGGAAGCCTCAGCGATGCTGCTAATTGGTCCGAAACCAGCAACTTCTAAGTAGGGTCTTATGCGTTCGTCCGGAGCGATGATCGAGTGACTACGAGTCCGGAATCGGGAAGCATCTTGAAAATAATTATGTAAGCATACGTATTCAGTTATAACATAATAGACAGATGCATGTTATTAACGTAATAGAAAAATACTTACATAGGATGCGATGTTCTCGGGGGTTCCTCGGTGCGTATCACCCATTGTTAAAAGAGACATGGTTGAACACTTGAAATCTGGAATTTGAAAGCAAAATGATTATTGAGAGAGTAAATAAGTGATGGTGATGAGAAATCTGCAGAGGCCTAGGTAGTATATATAATGATGAGGCTGAAACGGTAACAAGCTGCATGCTGACATGTCAACACATTCAAAGTTGCTAGGTGTTGCTTGTGCAGAAGTGGTTGGCATGCATGCAACATAACTTTCGGTGACAAGACATGGTGACATGCATGCAGAGCAGAAATAGGTGGCAGATAGGGTTGCATGCATGCAATATTAGGAGGAATCATTTCAGGAATCGTTTCAGGAATCCTTTCAGACGCATGCGAACTTGCAGGAATCGTTTCAGACGCATGCAAAACACAGAAATTATTAGGACGCGGGGACTACGTGGGGACAAAATGTATAACACATATGCGCCAAATGGAATGGCACATGCATTCAAATGCAACACATATGCGCCAAACCATTTGGCGCCTTCCAGGAGAGGAAAAACACATATGTACCATTCCATTTGGCGCATTAGTGGAAACCCTAATTTTTTTTTTAAAATTAGGGTTTTTGTTGGTGCATGTAGTGGAAACCCTAGTAGTGTTATGAACCGTAACTCAGGCATGCGTCCATCTATAAATTAGGGTTTCTTGTGTGCATAAGACTACACACAAGAATTAAAGATGAAATCACGCATAAGGCCAGATAGCACGCACCGGAGCTCAGAGCCTCCACCACCTGTGAGGCGGTTCGACTATCAACCGGAGTATCATAGAAGGAACGGGCATGTCATTTTCTCGGTCGTCAAACCTCCCATGCCGGTTATGTTTTGGAATATCCATTCCATGGATCAATTTTAGAGGACCATCCTGAGGTTTTTGGATGGTGAGTACAGTCCCGGCGAAGAAATCAGATCTATCAAGAGGCTTAGAACCAGGGGTGGTGTTTTTATTTAAAGGCAGCGTTGGTGGGAGACTATGGAGGACGACATCCAATGCACTCGGATGATGGAGGACAGAGAATACATTGTTTTAACCGTTGTAATATCCTAGATGCTGCAGTTTCATTATCATTTCTGTAACTTCTGTACTGTTTAATCAAATGCTCAACGCATATTTCAATGAAATGATATTTTATCGTTACGGATAATTGCTACAATTGGTACGCTTGATAAATAAGTTATAAATATTTAAGTTATAAATAATTAACAACAATATTTCCCGCCATATTTATGCGCTAAAAAATACTTGCTACAAGTGGTACGCTCTTCTATAAATAGAGGTGTGTGTGTGTGCAGTTGAAGTATTAAGTCTCATTTTCTTCTTACTGCAAATAATTATAAATGGATTCAGTTTGGGCTGTAGTCTTTTTTGAGGAAGGTAGTCACATGCGGGTTTGTCTGAACCCGCATTGGGATTTCAAGAGAATTGTTAGAGCCATAAACATAGGGTTTCGTCAACTGGATGGTCCAACCAGGAAAGTTAAACAAATAGATTATCGTTGTCCATACATTATGTTGACGGATAATAACCCAGAAGGCACCTACATGTATTATTGGGATCGTGTGAAAGACGGTGTGGAGAAGTTAACCGAGGCGTTGAAAATCCACTTGTTCTTGCAGTGATACTTGAGTAGTTTAGATTATGTGTTGTTTTATTTGTTGCAACGTAATTTCGTGTTCTACTAGTATTTTGCGTTATTTTATTTGATACAATGTAATTTCGTGTTCTACCAGTTGTTTAGTGTTGCAAACGCTGGATCATTTAATTAAAATTAATGCGGTTGTTGTGTTAGTTGTGGTTGTCTGAACATTAATTAAGCTAACAGACATTTACCATTGTGTGTTGGTCTTTTACATTCAATTTGGAATCTTGTGACAGACCTAGGTAAGTGTGCGTCAGACTAGTCTCGTCATGTTGGACTCTTGTGACAGACCTAGATTAGCATGCGTCTGACTAGTCTCGTCATGTTGGACTCTTGTGACAGACCTAGATTAGTGTGCGTTTGACTAGTCTCGTCATGTTGGACTCTTGTGCCAGACATAGATCAACTTGTTTCTGACTAGTCTCGTCAAGTTGAACTCTTGTGACAGACCTAGATCAGCTTGCGTCTGTCTAGTCTCGTCATGTTGGAATTTTGGGACAGACCTAGATTAGCGTGCGTCTGTCTAGTCTCGTCATGTTGGAATCTTGGGACAGACCTAGATCAGCATGTTGGTAACATTGTGCAATAGAGCATTATCCTATATAAGCCAACCAATATCTTTAAACATTACAACACACACAAACAATATTGCCTATTATCAACTGATATTACAACACCCAAACACTAACCCGAAAAAATGGCTTCATCTCCCCAATACCATGTACATGCCTGGTTACCCAGAAAAATAGTAAACAATCGCTAGTTTCCTTTTTAAAGTTTACTTCTGCAGAATCAACTAGAATATTTCAGGACTAATTGCTTTTCTTTGTTGTTTATGTAAATTTGACTTGCATTAAATGCAATGATAAATATAAAGTAAATGAACACACTGAAATTAAAGCTTTAAAAGTAAATAAAGGCTATAAAATGCAGTAAATGTGCACTGAAAATAAATCATAAAAGAAATGATTGCATAAACTTAAATTGGTACGCATACATACATTCCAAAGTTGCACTCGTTACTCATTTTTGCACAGAGATTGAGTGTGCTTGTGTTATGTAAAAATGCGGATCCTAAACTATTCATCCGAACTTGCTTAAATAGTAAAATAAAATAACTACTACTAACGGTCGACTAATTACTAGCCACCACGTATCCACTACATGCAACATCTTCGTCTGTGAACGCTCCACGTGTCCCTTAGGAAACTGCTGAAAACCGTTATCTCCAACTTCTGATATCCTCCGAACTTGACTCAAAACTTGGCAAAAACACATGTTATTGCATACTTTAGTCGAACGGCCATGGCAACTACAAACTTTTAGTCGAACGGTATCGACTGAAAAACACTTCTTAGTCGATTTCCATTATTAGTAAGTCGAAAATCTTAGGTTAACAAATTTCCCCCCAAACGGCTTCTTTCGAGTGATATTGCAAGGATAAAGATGGCGTTTTGTCTTCTTCTAGGTTTCGACTTTCCTAACCTCATTAATGCCATGATTATATTACAAATTCCTAGGCGCTAATTATTACCTAAATACTAGGTAGTGGGCTATTAACTACTCCCCACTTTCTTGTGTCAGTTTCCAAGACGTTTTGACACGACCCTTTAGTTCACCAACTTCTTTCAGTGACGTCATTATACACTTAGTATATATATAATCCCCCCTTTTCTTCATTATTTTCAGCTTCACGTTTTTTGTCCTTTAAAGCATTTCTTCTTTCCCAAAACCCTCAAACGCTCTTATCTCCATTTTCTTCAAACTTCAACAATGGCAGCAAACACCATAAACACCACCGTTTACGATACAAGCTCCAATCCTTTAGCAGCCATCATTTCTCGTGAGGAAGAAGAAAAGGGTTTAGACTTTGTCCCTCAACCAAACGTCACAGAAGCCAAAGCCATTATTTGGCAAAATCAAATGTTGATTCCATTTCAAATTACTGACAAGTTAATGGCTTTCTCAGGGCCTCTTCCAGATCTTCGTTCTCACCCAAAGAAGGTTATAAATTTCTTCCATGCATTCAAAACCACTATGCCAGTAGCATTTGAGAGACAACGCCCTCTAGACCTGAAATTCATGGATCCTGCAGTGAGAGTATTTCGTTCGACTTCTCCCCTTTGCAACAAGGATTTTTTAGCTTGGCTAAACAAAGTTCAAGCGAAAAAACAACAAAGGTGGGAAGAGTTGGGCATCTTCGACGCTATTCAATTAACTAGGACTGCTCATAGGGTTAATGCCTCCATGCTACTCGCTTCACTATTCTTCTGGGAAGGTTCGACAAACATCTTTCATTTCCCTTGTGGGATGATGACTCCTACTCTTTTCGACGTGGCTGCTATTACAGGACTTTCGCCTTTGGGTGAAGTTTTCGACCCAACTCTCCCAACAGAGATGAACTTCAATTTCGATAATCCCACCATTACCAAGTATATGCAAGATCATCATGACAAATCTACAGTCGAAGTTTCTGACGAAGAACATGTCGCCTTCCTTACCTACTGGCTCTCTTACTTTTTATTTTGTCCAGGATCTGTTCAAATAGCCAAAGCCTACATACCTATGGCTATTCAGATTCATGAAGGTCGAAAGATTTCGTTAGGTAAGCTTTTACTTGCCTCTGTTTATCACAATCTAGGTCTAGCTTCCCTAAGAATAAAACGCCTTCATGAAACTCCAAAACAATTGGCTCTGTCGGGCCCTTACTGGCTCTTACAACATTGGCTAAATGCTACTTTCGAGTCACATATTGGCTATACTATTTCTCCAGCCATTATGGAAGTCACGCATGACCGAAGGGTCGAAGGTATCAAACTTGCTCTACAAACTCCTCAAGGTGAGTCGAATAGACCAAACCTTTTAAAATATGTGAAACTATTTTCTGAATGTAACACATTTTTAGCTTCCATGGCCCCTTTCTCTAGTCGATGCTTTGGGCCAGATTTGTTTAGAGCCATTTTTCTTGGAAATACCCCAGCTCTTCGAGCTCAACTGAATGCCATCTGGGCTGCTTTCCTAACTCCAACACTTTTATCATATCGCATTGAGTCGACTGGTAAATGCTATGGATTCACGAGCTACCAACCAAATCTGGTCTCACGACAATTTGGCTTAAGCCAAATGTTACCAAAAAGCTTGTACACCCATGAGGTTGACATCTGTTGGTCTGGTCGACCATTCAGTTCTCGTAATCATGTCGACTGTTTGAAATTTCATAACAAGCAGTCTTTAGAACTTCCCACCTTCACATTCCAAAATTCTTACTTCACTACCAAAGAATTCAATGACTGGTGGTCTGCTTATTACAATTTATATGATGAAGATTTTTTCATTAAGAGATTAAATACTGCCTTCGACAAGCTGGAGGATCAACTATGCATAAGTAAGCATTTCATATTTCAGTAAATTTTTTTTATTTATATTTATCAAAACCCACAATGCTCTGACTTGTTTCTTCAGATCTCTCAGGTAATGATCCTGTTAATCAAGTCGAAGAACCTGTTGCCAAACAAGGTCGAAAACGTCTCAGCACATCAAACACCACCACCACTACTAAAAGAAACAAAACTATAAGAAAGGTATTACTCGACCTTTATCTCTTTTTATCAATTCTGAAATATCCATTAATTGTTTATTTTTCCTTTTCGTTGGTGGTTAATGATGATTCAGAAGAAACTAACTCTCCTCCAGATCAAGGAGGTGAAATCTTCTCACGACCTCCCCTTCCGACTCCAGTCAAGAAACGAAAAATCACTAAAAAGATCCCTAAGGTTGCTGTTCAGACGCAAGAAAACCTAACCTCATCTCAAGTTCCTCCTGAGGTAACTTTCAGTACCAATTCTTGGTATACTTCTTGATCGGCCACCAATTTCACCTTGTTCCTGTGTTCGAATCAAGGGAAAAGCACTTCATTCAGTGGTTTTTTTAAGTTGTTTCAGTCTAGTTCTTTTTAGTTTTGTTAATTTTCGTATTTGAGTTTGGTGTGTTATCTTTTCTAGTTTTTGTTGTTTTTCCATTGCTTTTAATCTAGTGTTTGGTAGTGTTTAAAGTTATGCAGTACAGGGCACGATTCGAGACAAGAAGAAGTGGATTTTGGTGAGACAGAGTTGTGACACGGCCACCCGTGTCATGTGACACGGCCGTGTCACACTTGCTGAAGAGAAGAACTTGAAAATATGAAAACCAAGAAGACACAGTTGTGACACGGCCACCCGTGTCATGGGACACGGCCGTGTCAGCCTTGCGCGCAGAAAAAATCTAATTTTCAAATCGTTCAACCAGTCACTTGAGGAAGGGCATTGTGGACTTTTCAGAAGGAAACATTTGCTGAGAGGATATTTAGTCACTGTTTGGAGAGGAGAAAATCACTTTTTGACGTACAAAAGAATTGCAGAAGAAAGAGGAGAGCTCTCAAGGGTTTTGGAGAACAGAGATCTTCAAGAGCAATTGCGATTGAAGATCAAAGCAATCCTATTTTCTTGTAATGTCTAATCTTCCTATTGTATTTTCTTTGAATATTATGAGCGGCTAAACCCCCCAATGCTAGGGGGTGTCCCTGAATTGCTATTGTAATGAACCTAATTTCCTTTATGTTATGAAATCGTTATGTGTGTGAACTTATTTGATTGTGCAAAGTGCTTATTGCTTTATCTATCGTACAAATAGATTTTTGATTTACGGTTAAGGGTTAGGTCGGACAAACCACCTTATCGCTGTTTGCACAATAATATTACGGTTGTTATTGCTTAGGAATGAGGATTCTCCGTAGTAACCGTAATAATCTTGATAAATTATATTGCGCTTGATCACTTCTTGAATTGCTAAGGAATTAGGATACAAGACAGTATCAAAAGATTTTCCGCTAAGGAATTAGGGAAGATAACTCTTGAGATTCGGTAATAGTTCATGTACACTGATATTTCGTAAATAAGGATTAAAGGTTGTTGCAAGGCAATTCATACACTTGGCCCTAGCATAATTTCTCATATTGTTTTAAAGTCGCTTTTATGCTTTCTATTAATTCGTTATCATTTATCGTTATTTCGAAACAAACAACAAAACCCCCATGTTCTTTTATTCAATTGAATCGTTACGATAACTTATATTTCCTACGCAGTCCGCGAGATCGATACTTGGGATTAATCCCATTATTACTACATCGATAAAAATAGTGCACTTGCTATTTTACCGGTCAAGTTTTTGGCGCCGTTGCCGGGGACTGCCAAATTATAAGTTGAAAAATAGTTCAATTGAATTTTTGTTGCTCCGCAACTAAAATTTTTATTTTTATTTGTTTGGTATTTCATTTGCTTATTACTAATAATTGTCTAATCTTTGTATGCTAGGTAAGGCCTCAGCAGATTTTCTTTTTGACGCAGAGCCAGAACGATCATTACGAGCTAGGCTTCGAAAAGCGAAGCAAGAACGACTAGAAGCGTTAGAAGACATTCTGACAGCTTCGGAATCTGATAACGAGGAAACTCTCTCTATTCATTCTGAGCATTTAGATTCGGAGGCTGAAACGATGGCAGCTCCCGTAGAAAGGCTGTTAGGTGATTATGGTAGAGCAAATGCACCAGCTGGCCAGATGACAATTGTAAATCAACCGGTCGATATTGCTCACTTTCAGCTACACCCAGCAACGATTCGACAGTTGGAGAAGAAACCATTTTCAGGAAGAATAAATGAAGATGCTAATAAGCATTTACAAAGGTTTCTTACTATGATAACATCTCTGAAGATTGAAGGACACTCTGAAGAAGCCAAGAAGTTGGTTATGTTTCCATTCACGTTAGCGGATGACACTGAAGAGTGGTTCTACTCATTACCTGCTGGGAGTATTACCACATGGCAACAAATGGAGTCAACCTTTCTGAATGAGTATTTTCCCGCTGTTGTTTATATCCGTAAGATGTAAGATATTGTAAATTTTAAACAGAAGGAAGGAGAATCACTTGGAGATGCGTATAAGAGATTCAAGAGGTTGTTGGTGGCATGCCCAACTCACAACATGGATGTCAATGAACAAATGCAGAATTTTCTGAATGGTCTTAAAATGAAGACTAAGCAATTGATTGACACAGCAGCTGGTGGCTCATCAAACTTTTCAACAGCCACTGGTGTTAAAAAAATCATAGAAGCTATTGCCGCCAATGAACACTTGGAGTTATATTACCGTAGTGTTAGCCAATCTGAAGGATTAGTGGATATGAAATTGTCAACGCAAGTTGTGAAAATAGAAGATCAGGTAGCTGCGGAAGTTGAGCGGAGATTGAAAAAGATGACTTTCGAGACTCAAACTGTGGCTCAAGTTGAACCGGCTCAGACGGTCAGTTGTGAGATTTGTAATGGCCCTCACCAAACTGTGTATTGTTTTGCAACTCCTCAACAAATTGAAGAGATTAAGTTCTTGAAGCAGAACAATCCTTATTCTAACACCTATAATCCAGGATGGAAGAATCATCCAAACTTCTCTTGGAAATATCAACAACAAGTTCCTAAGAAGGCAGTATGGGAAGTAGCTATTGAGAGACTGGCCGGACAATGTTCTCAGTTTCAAGAAGAGACAAGAAACAACCATAGGAACACAACAACTTCAATCAAAAATCTGGAATTTCAAGTGGGCCAGATTGCACAACATCTCACTCTACAGGCACAAGGTACTCTTCCAAGCTCAACTGTGGCAAATCCAAAAAACCAAGAAAGAATTAATGTTGTTACAACAAGAAGTCAGAAAATGCCAGAGCCTGAAGAAGAAGAGGAAATAGATGACAACTTAGTCATAGAGGTAGATCTAGAAGTGAGAGAAAATCCGAAAGAGCCTGAAGTAGTTATATCACCGGTTAAGCCGCTGGAAGAGAAAAATAAGAAAGAAACTAAACCGGTGGTCAAATTACCATTCCCCTCTAGAGTGGCCAAGAAGGATTCGAAAGAGAAGGATTTTGAGAAGTTTGCTGCAATGTTCAAGAAGTTAGAGATTAACTTACCTTTCTTTGAAGCACTTGAGAATATGCCTTTGTACAAGAAATTTATGAAAGAGGTAATTTCTAAGAAAAAACAAGTGAGAGATGAGCTGAAAGTTAGAATCGAAAAGTGTGATAGAGTCTCGCTAGAAAGGAGGATTCCAACCAAGAAGAAAGACCCTGGAGCAGTGGCAATTCCTTGCACTATCAATGATAGAACGTTTAAGAAGGTGCTAATTGATTCTGGTTCTAGTGTAAGTTTAATGCCATTGTCTATTTTCAAAAAGCTTGACATTGGAAAGATAAGCGAGAGTGAGACAAAATTGGAATCTGCTGATCACACCATTAAGCAGTCATATGGTATAGCTGAAGATGTATTAGTAGAGATCGGTAAGTTTATCTTTCCAGTTGATTTCCACATCATGGACATTCCCGAAGATGAAGAAACTCCTATCCTTCTCGATAGACCATTTTTGCTTACTAGTCGTTGCAATTTTGATATCAAGAAAGGGACACTGACGGTAAATTCATTTGATGAAGAGGTAACATTGAAGGTGCTGGAAGTCAATAAGCATAGTGTAGATGGAAATAATCAACTTTCGGTTGGAAAAATTAAATCTGAAGGAGAGAGCAAAGGTCCAAAACCTCTCCCAGAAAAATTCTCAAGCATAGTCTCTGAGGTGACCTATTCGCATGCATCTGTCATAATTCCTAAGTTCATTCAAAAAGTCAAGAAGAAGAAAGAGGAAAGTCAAGGTGAGGAGATGAAGGTGGGTAATGATTTGAAGAGAAAAGTGGTCCATGCTTTTCGTCTTCCTGAGTTCGTGGTTGCGGAAGTGACAAGCAACCGGGTTTGGAGGAGGAAGTACCCTCCCTAATAAAGGGTAATGGACCGTCGAGCCATGCGACGTTAAACGAAGCGCTTCGTGGGAGGCAACCCACGGGATTTCTTTTTAATAGATTTATGTGTTTTTGCATTTTATTCTGTAGGTACAAACAATGTGTCTCTTGCAAAGAGAAAGGCGAGAAGGGACAGATAAGTCTGGACATAAAAAAATAATAAGTTTGGAGAAGATCAGTGGCCTGACACGGGCACCCGTGTCATGTGACACGGCCGTGTCGTAAACGCTGAAGAATATTTATTTGAAACCCAAGGTTGGAAGGGAGGCAGAGTCCTGACACGGGCACCCGTGTCATGTGACACGGCCGTGTTAGGCAGGTGCGCTGATTTTTGGTGAAATTTCATTTTCTTTGTGGTGGGCCCCCTATCAACCCTCCACCTCCGCCTCAGTGAGTACTGTAAGTCTCCCTTATGCTTGCTTACAGATTGCGGACAATGTTGAGTTCAAGTGTGGGGGAGGTTCTTTCGTTTTAAGTTATTTTCTAGTATTTCCTTTTATTTCAGTTTCCTTATTTTTGTTAGACGCTGGCCTAAGGATCTAGAGGGGGGGTGAATAGATCTCACAGAGTTTTTCGTAGTTAATTGAACTTTAAGCGAAAGCGGTTCTGAATCGACTCGCGTGTATTCCGAACCACTATTGAAATGATTGTATATGTGTTAAAACCACTAAATAGCTTGAGATAAACGATAAGAGAATACCCTATAGAATCAATATGTCGCTCTAATGAAAATCGATCAACTTCTTATATGATGAACGATGTTTGCAATGCAGTAATAGTGAAAGAAGCAAAAACACAAACACTTGGTGATAATGATCAAATTGATAGTAATTCAATGTGTGATGAATTGTGACGTTTATACAAGTTCTTAATTCACAATTTTAACACTTGAATCGTTGATCAATTTGCAATTATAACCAAATATGAACAGAACGTAAATGAAAAGATAAAAGCGACAAGAACACGATATTTGTTTAGGCAGTTCGTCGATCGTCCTCGCTACGACTACGTCTGCCCCCAATTCCAAACTGAAATTGGGAAATCTTCCATTAATGTTGAAAGCAGTTTATACAAAGAAGATAACAAAGCGATAAACAATAAACCAAATTTTTCGATCCTTTGAATCTTCTTCCCCCTTAATCTTGAGTCAGATTAAGGTCTTCCAAGAGCTTCACTTTGATCCCTTTCTGCAGTGTCTTGAATTGCTCGAACACTTGTTCTTCAATCTTCACACTCAGCTGGATCCTTGATGAACCTTCTTGATAAAAAACCCCAAAATTCACCTATCTTGGAGGACAAAACCCTCAGATTTTATTCACCAAAAACCCCACAAATCTTCACCCACTAGGAATCTTCAATTCCGTTCCATGGACGTTATCGAACTCGATCACTAACCCTTAACACAAGAATAATTATGTGTAATTGTGTTGGATATGATGAAGAACAAAGATGAGAAGCCTTTGTGTATCTTTCAGTTGTTGATGTTGATAAGCAATAATGAACCTTGGACAATATATATGAGAGCTTATCAGTTGGAGCAGAGAAAACCAGAAATTTTGGCATTTTTGATCAAATAGGTCGACCTCTTGTAGGCTTAGGTCGACCTAACAGAGCTGCATATCCTTTGGATGTCATTTGTTCCCAGTTAGGTCGACCTGTTAAAGAAGTACGTCGACCATAATCCACTTCAGATGCGTTTTGGGGACCTTTCCTCAGATTAGGTCGACCTAGTTGTTGTGTAGGTCGACCTAGCAGAATGATATGTAAATTTCTTCATTTTAGGTCGACCTGGGTTGGGAGTAGGTCGACCTGACTGCTATTTTTCTGAGTTCCTCTTATTTTGCTTGTGTTGAGTCAACCTATATGCATAGTAGGTCGACCTGCTCTGTCATGAGTGACCAATGCTTGCTTTTCTTTGAGTTCTTCTACTTGTGCCTTGTTGCTTGTATGCTTGTTGAGTTTGCCATGAATCAAAAACATCTTTGTGAGTGTGATCTTGTATTTACATACTCCCCCTTTTTGATGATGGCAAACCGGTAGTAGAAGCTTTGGCAATAAGTGGTAAAAGCTCCCCCGGACTTGTATGCGTAAGCTTAAGTGGCTGCATACTAAGCTCCCCCGTACACTCAGCTGAGCTCCCCCGTACACTCAGCATCTATCTCCCCCTTTGACAACATCAAAAGAGATACAACGAAACAGAAGAGGAGAGTAACGAGAGAAACATAGATAAAACGCTGGCATTCATAGTATAATAGATAAAAGGTAGATAGTTATAGCATGAGAACCAAACATGTTTAAAGGTACACTTTAACATATAAGTGATATGCAAATGAGCAAAAGAGGTAAAAGAAATGGTTATGTATGAAAGGATATGGGTCGGGTCGACCAACAGACCCACTTTTGAAATTGATGCCTTATTTCAATATGCTTGGTTCGTGAGTGTAAGACAGGATTTTTACTCAAGTTAATGGCACTTGTGTTGTCGCACATGATAGGTATACGATCAAGCTTAATACCAAAGTCAAGAAGTTGTTGCTTGAGCCATAATATCTGCGCACGGCAGCTTCCGGCAGCTACATATTCTGCCTCAGTAGTAGATAATGCAACCGATACTTGTTTCTTGCTGTGCCAACTTATCAACGAATTTGAGAATAGATGACATGTTCCACTGGTGCTTTTTCTATCGGATTTGCAACCAGCAAAATCTGAGTCGGAGAATCCTACCAAATAGCACTCATTTCCCTTTGGATACCATAGGCCATATGTAGTAGTTCCGCGTAAATATCGTAGAATTCTTTTGACAGCTTTTAAGTGAGATTCTTTTGGACAAGATTGATATCTTGCACACATACACACACTAAACATAATGTCTGGTCTTGAGGCAGTAAGATACAATAGTGAACCTATCATGCCTCGGTACAATTTCACATCAACCTCTTTACCTTTCTCATCTTTGTCTAGGTTAGTATTTGTTGCCATAGGTGTGTCAATCTCCTTCGCTTCACTCATTCCAAATCTTTTGAGCAGCTCTGTACAGTATTTAGTTTGACTTACAAACGTTCCATGACTGAGTTGCTTGATTTGTAGGCCAAGGAAGAAATTTAGCTCACCCATGAAACTCATCTCAAATTCACTCTGCACAAGCTTAGAAAAATCTTTGACAAGTTTTGCATTAGTAGATCCAAATATAATATCATTTACATAAACTTGGACTAAGAGAACATCTTTATCTTTTCTTTTAATAAAGAGAGTAGTGTCAACTTTACCTCTGGAGTACCCTTGACTAAGAAGAAATTTGCTCAAACGTTCGTACCAAGCCCGAGGGGCTTGTTTAAGACCGTATAGAGCACTTTTCAGCTTATAAACATGAGTTGGATACATGTAATTCTCAAAGCCGGGTGGCAGAGCAACATAGACTTCTTCATTTATATAGCCATTTAGAAAGGCACTTTTAACATCCACTTGGAATAGTTTGAAGTCTTTAGAACACGCATAGGCAAGTAAGAGACGAATTGCTTCGAGACGTGCTACAGGAGCGTATGTCTCTTTATAATCAATGCCTTCCTCTTGATTATAACCTTGGGCAACTAATCTAGCTTTGTTTCTAGTAATAACGCCGTTTTCATCAAGTTTGTTACGAAAGACCCATCTAGTGCCTATTACTTGATGATCTCCCGGATGAGGGACTAAGTCCCAAACATCATTCCGTTTAAATTGGTTTAATTCTTCTTGCATGGCCATTAGCCAATGCTCATCAAGTAATGCGTCCTTAGCGTTTTTCGGCTCAACTTGTGAAACAAAAGCAAAATGATGACAGAAGTTACTTATCTTTGAGCGTGTTGTAACGCCCTTTGAGATGTCTCCTATTATGTTGTCAATTGGATGGTCTTTCACATTGGTCCAGGCTTTAGGAAGTTCTTTATTGTTTGAGATGCTTTCCTTTTCATTTTCATCATGAGACTCATCTTTCTCTTTCTCAGCATCTTTCTTTACAATATTTTTATTCTCGTCTTCCTTATATTGGACAATGTCTTCAGTGGACGGACCTGCACCATTAAACAAAAGACCCTTCTCGACATATTTTGTATAAGATTCATCAAAAGACACGTGTACTGACTCTTCTACTATAAGTAATCTTTTATTATATACCCGATATGCTTTGCTAGATTGTGAGTAACCAAGGAAGATGCCCTCATCAGCTTTAGCATCGAATTTACCAAGATTATCCTTACCATTGTTCAAGACAAAACACTTGCAACCGAATACATGGAGATGAGATACATTTGGTTTTCTACCTTTTAGTAATTCATAGGGAGTTTTGTTCAGTATAGGACATATTATTATCCTATTCAAAACATAACATGCGGTGCTAATCGCGTCAGCCCAGAAATACTTAGGTAGACTACCCTCATTCAGCATTGTTCTTGCCAACTCCTCTAGAACCCGATTTTTACGTTCAACCACACCGTTTTGTTGTGGTGTTCTAGGAGCTGAAAAGTTATGCTCAATTCCATGTTTATCACAGTATTTTTCAAAAGGATAGTTTTCAAACTCTCCACCGTGATCACTTCGAATCGCAACTATTTTGGAGCTCATCTTATTTTGACATAATCTTGCAAATTGTTTGAAAGCTGGAAAAGTTTGATCCTTACTAGGTAGAAAGATTGTCCAACAAAATCTAGAGTAATCATCGACAATGACAAAACCATAGATGTTTCCACCTATGCTTTTAGTCCTTGAAGGGCCAAAAAGATCCATGTGAAGTAGTTAAAGAGGGCGTGATGTTGAAACCACGTTCTTTGATTTAAAAGAGATTTTTGTTTGCTTTCCCTTTTGACAAGCATCACATAGATGATCTTTTGAAAACTTCATTTTAGGTAGGCCGATTACTAAATCTTTTGTGACAACTTTATTAAGTAAGTCAAAATTTATGTGGGCGAGACGTCTATGCCAAAGCCATGAGTCTTCGCCTAGAGCAATTAGACACTTGGTACTAGACTTAGATACCTCATCCAAGTTTAGCATATAGATGTTGTTTACTCTTAAGCCTTTAAACATAATGTCTCTTTTCTTAGTATGTTCTATTGTGCAGCCAGCATTTGTAAACATTACTTTAAAATCTTTGTCGCACAATTGACTTATACTTAAAATATTATGCTTAAGGCCTTCTACTAGCAGTACATCAGTTATAGTTGTGGTAGAGGGGTTACCTACACTTCCTTTACCAAGTATGGCTCCCCGATTGTTATCTCCATAGGTGACATACCCCTTTTTCTTTGCGTGAAACTGAACAAAAAGAGATATGTCTCCCGTCATGTGTCTTGAACATCCGCTATCAAGGAACCACAACCTTTCGGCAATGTCAAGACACTTTTCCTGCAGAATTAATTTAGAGAGGGAGGTCCCCAATTTTCATTGGGTCCTTGGTAGTGAGTACATAATTTGTTGCACTTGGGCAACCATTGAAATACTCCTTTAGGAACTAAAATTCTCCTAAATTTGCATTTTTCAATGGTATGACCCTTTTTGCAACAATAATGACAGGTAATATGATGAGAATATGCTGTTTTGCTAGTTGATGCTCTTGGTACAAAAGTGTATTTACTATATAAAGGAGTATACGATCTTTTGAACTTATTTGGATCAACCGCAAAAGTCACTTTTGGTTGTAGAGCCTTGTCTAATTTGGCTTTTAGATCTCTTACTTCTTTTTGCCAAATGTGACATGTCTCACAACCAAACCATGATGTAGGATCTATTTCAACTTTATACTTTTGAATGTCTAGCATAGATTGTTTTAAAGCTTCCATATCCTTTTCGGTTTTCTCAACTTTTGATTCAAGATATGAAAATATTTTCTTATTTGAGGCCAAAAGTTTGAAAGCTTCAATTGCATCTCTATGTAATTCTTCAAAAGCAAGTTTTAGTTGAGAATGAGATACCTTATCTATGAGTTCAGGTTTAAGATGACTTACAGTTTTCTTTTTCTTGTATTGATGAGCCATAAGGCATAAGTTTGCTGATTCTTCTTCATCGCTTGATGAGCTTTCACTAGATGAATCACTTTCCCATGCTATGTAGGCTCTTTTAGATTTGTTGTGACCTTTGCTTTGGTTCTTCTCTTTTTCCTTCTTAAGATATGGACAATTCGGTTTGTAGTGACCGACTTTCCCACAATTAAAGCAAGGGCCTTTGATTTTTCCTTTGTTGTTGTCATCTTGTTTGAACTTGTTTGATTGCCTTCTATAGTTGATCAAGCCTTTGTCAGAATGCTTTGCTCCATTTTTCTTTAGATATTTGTTGTATCTTCGCACAAACAGTCCCATTTCCTCATCATCGGAGTCTTCGTCATCACTTGTATCACTATCCTCTAGCTCTTGTCTTGAGGTCTTGGAACTTGAAGCCTTTAGAGCTATTGACTTCTTCTCTACCTCTTTCTCCATGTTCTTCTCTTTCTTTGCCCTTTTCTCATGCATGTCAAGGCATTTAAGGTGTTGTTCATGTTCCTCTAGTTTACCAAAAAGAGTGGTAATGTCTAAGGTGTTTAGATCATTTGCTTCCTTTATTGCTGTAACCTTGGGTTGCCATTCCCTGTTCAAACATCTTAAGATTTTGTTAGTAGCAACTGCATTGGAAACAGGTCTATCAAGAGAATTTAAACGATTTTTCAAGTGAACGAATCTCTTCTGCATGTTTTCGATGGATTCACCATCTTCCATGTGGAAGAGTTCAAATTCTTGAGTTAACGTATTGATTCTAGCTAGTTTGACATCATCCGTTCCCTCGTGGGCAACTTGCAATGTGTCCCACATAGCTTTAGCGGATCTACAATGGGAAACGCGATAGTATTCATCAACTCCTAGAGCTGAGATTAGAATGTTTCTCGCTTTCCAATCGTATCCATATCTCTTTTCGTCTTCAGCATCCCAAGTATTTTCTGGTTTTGGAACAACTGCGCCAGATGCATTTGTCATGGTGATCTGAAAGGGACCATTGACAATAGCTGTCCAGATGTTCCTATCAATTGCATTGATGTGGACACACATACAATCCTTCCAATAGCCATAGTTTTCACCGTTGAAAACTGGAGCTCTATTGTGAGCCCCTTTAGGTCCGGAAGCCATCTTTCCAATAAGTGTTTCACGTAGCACGGAATAAACCAGAGCTCTTGATGCCACTTGTTAGACGCTGGCCTAAGGATCTAGAGGGGGGTGAATAGATCTCACAGAGTTTTTCGTAGTTAATTGAACTTTAAGCGAAAGCGGTTCTGAATCGACTCGCGTGTATTCCGAACCACTATTGAAACGATTGTATATGTGTTAAAACCACTAAATAGCTTGAGATAAACGATAAGAGAATACCCTATAGAATCAATATGTCGCTCTAATGAAAATCGATCAACTTCTTATATGATGAACGATGTTTGCAATGCAGTAATAGTGAAAGAAGCAAAAACACAAACACTTGGTGATAATGATCAAATTGATAGTAATTCAATGTGTGATGAATTGTGACGTTTATACAAGTTCTTAATTCACAATTTTAACACTTGAATCGTTGATCAATTTGCAATTATAACCAAATATGAACAGAACGTAAATGAAAAGATAAAAGCGACAAGAACACGATATTTGTTTAGGCAGATCGTCGATCGTCCTCGCTACGACTACGTCTGCCCCCAATTCCAAACTGAAATTGGGAAATCTTCCATTAATGTTGAAAGCAGTTTATACAAAGAAGATAACAAAGCGATAAACAATAAACCAAATTTGTCGATCCTTTGAATCTTCTTCCCCCTTAATCTTGAGTCAGATTAAGGTCTTCCAAGAGCTTCACTTTGATCCCTTTCTGCAGTGTCTTGAATTGCTCGAACACTTGTTCTTCAATCTTCACACTCAGCTGGATCCTTGATGAACCTTCTTGATAAAAAACCCCAAAATTCACCTATCTTGGAGGACAAAACCCTCAGATTTTATTCACCAAAAACCCCACAAATCTTCACCCACTAGGAATCTTCAATTCCGTTCCATGGACGTTATCGAACCCGATCATTAACCCTCAACACAAGAATAATTATGTGTAATTGTGTTGGAGATGATGAAGAACGAAGATGAGAAGCCTTTGTGTATCTTTCAGTTGTTGGTGTTGATAAGCAATAATGAACCTTGGACAATATATATGAGAGCTTATCAGTTGGAGCAGAGAAAACCAGAAATTTTGGCATTTTTGATCAAATAGGTCGACCTCTTGTAGGCTTAGGTCGACCTAACAGAGCTGCATATCCTTTGGATGTCATTTGTTCCCAGTTAGGTCGACCTGTTAAAGAAGTAGGTCGACCAGAATCCACTTCAGATGCGTTTTGGGGACCTTTCCTCAGATTAGGTCGACCTAGTTGTTGTGTAGGTCGACCTAGCAGAATGATATGTAAATTTCTTCATTTTAGGTCGACCTTTGTTGGGAGTAGGTCGACCTGACTGCTATTTTTCTGAGTTCCTCTTATTTTGCTTGTGTTGAGTCGACCTATATGCATAGTAGGTCGACCTGCTCTGTCATGAGTGACCAATGCTTGCTTTTCTTTGAGTTCTTCTACTTGTGCCTTGTTGCTTGTATGCTTGTTGAGTTTGCCATGAATCAAAAACATCTTTGTGAGTGTGATCTTGTATTTACTATTTTCAATTAAGTATGTGTGTTTTGAGTCTTCAGTGCACCAGGATGAATGTGATTCCAAAAGATAGTATCATGGGAATAAAGGTGAAAAAGGGGAAAGACGCATCCTAAATTGGCTCCCTAGGCACCTGTGAAAGTTGACACAACTGAAGAAAATGCTAGACGCAACTTGATGGTGCCAAGTGAATGAGTTTAGAGTAACCCGAACCGGACAATAAGTTGTACAAAATGGAGACCATTGTTGAAACTGTAAGCAATACTCAACATAGTAAGGATATACAAAGCCAAATACTTCATATCATCATGAGAGCGCATCAGGTATGGCATTATCACTCTAATTTTGCATTTGTTCTTCATATAGTACACATATTGATCACACACACTGAGGCACTTTTGTTTGTTTAACCCAGAGCCTTTCTCATCCAACCTTTATGTCTGTAGCCCTTCGTTAACCAATCTTGATCCATAGTCCATGTTGTTTCTTTTGAGAAAATTCATAACCCCTCATGTTTCCCTCATATTCGGTATTAACTATAAGTCCTGACAAAAGTTTTGTGCTAAGCATGCGAAAAGATAAGTTTGGGGTAACCGAGTCCGGTAACAAAAGAAGAAGGCAAGTGTAAAAAAATTAAAAAAAAAAGAAAAAAAAAGAAAAACAAATCAAAAAGAAAAAAAAAGAGAAAAAGAAATTGTTCACACTTGCCATCACTTAAGAGTTCTAAAGTCCAGAAAGCATGTAAAAGCGCTAAACACCCCAAACATGGTGTATTGTGCAAAAGATCTCGGACGGATTAGTTGATACCGAACCATAAACCCTCGTACCCAATTTCTTTGTTTATCCCACCTTACCTAAGCCCCGTTACAACCCGTAAGTCCTCAAAAAGTGTGTGTTATTGATTATGTGGAATTGTGTTAGAATGTGTACAAAATTTAAGAGTAGATATGCATGCCTTGATGAATGAGTGAAACACTTAACCCCGAGAGAATTGGTGAGGAGTGTGATTTAGCTTGCAGGTAAAAGAATGAGTCAACAGTGAAGTGCAACGGAAAACTTCGGAAAGGGGAATCGAACACTTTGACACGGAAGTAAATATCAAGTGTGGAAGTATCAGTTGCGTTGTGGAGCAAAAGAAAAGTTCATGGGTGTCCTCTTGTTTTCTCGTCCATCACTTGAGGACAAGTAATGAGCTAAGTTTGGGGTTGTGATCGGCCACCAATTTCACCTTGTTCCTGTGTTCGAATCAAGGGAAAAGCACTTCATTTGGTGGTTTTTTTAAGTTGTTTCAGTCTAGTTCTTTTTAGTTTTGTCAATTTTCGTATTTGAGTTTGGTGTGTTATCTTTTCTAGTTTTTGTTGTTTTTCCATTGCTTTTGATCTAGTGTTTGGTAGTGTTTAAAGTTATGCAGTACAGGGCACGATTCGAGACAAGAAGAGGTGGATTTTTGTGAGACAGAGCTGTGACACGGCCACCCGTGTCATGTGACACGGCCGTGTCACACTTGCTGAAGAGAAGAACTTGAAAATATGAAAACCAAGAAGACAGAGTTGTGACACGGCCACCCGTGTCATGGGACACGACCGTGTCAGCCTTGCGCGCAGAAAAAATCTAATTTTCAAATCGTTCAACCAGTCACTTGAGGAAGGGCATTGTGGACTTTTCAGAAGGAAACATTTGCTGAGAGGATATTTAGTCACTGTTTGGAGAGGAGAAAATCACTTTTTGACGTACAAAAGATTTGCAGAAGAAAGAGGGGAGCTCTCAAGGGTTTTGGAGAACAGAGATCTTCAAGAGCAATTACGATTGAAGATCAAAGCAATCCTATTTTCTTGTAATGTCTAATCTTCCTATTGTATTTTCTTTGAATATTATGAGCGGCTAAACCCCCCAATGCTAGGGGGTGTCCCTGAATTGCTATTGTAATGAACCTAATTTCCTTTATATTATGAAATCGTTGTGTGTGAACTTATTTGATTGTGCAAAGTGCTTATTGCTTTATCTATCGGACAAATAAATTTTTGATTTATGGTTAAGGGTTAGGTCGGATAAACCACCTTATCGCTGTTTGCACAATAATATTACGGTTGTTATTGCTTAGGAATGAGGATTCTCCGTAGTAACCGTAATAATCTTGATAAATTATATTGCGCTTGATCACTTCTTGAATTGCTAAGGAATTAGGATACAAGACAGTATCAAAATGTTTTCCGCTAAGGAATTAGGAAAGATAACTCTTGAGATTCGGTAATTGTTCATGTACACTGATATTTCGTAAATAAGGATTAAAGGTTGTTGCAAGGCAATTCATACACTTGACCCTAGCATAATTTCTCATATTGTTTTAAAGTCGCTTTTACGCTTTCTATTAATTCGTTATCATTTATCGTTATTTCGAAACAAACAACAAAACCCCCATGTTCTTTTATTCAATTGAATCGTTACGATAACTTATATTTCTACACAGTCCGCGAGATCGATACTTGGGATTAATCCCATTATTAATACATCGGTAAAAATAGTACACTTGCTATTTTACCGGTCACTTCTCATCTGATGCTATGCTCTAATATGTCTCTTTTTCAGCAGTCTGCACCAACCATCAATCTTACTCAAGAAAAAGTTGTCGAAACAGCTCTTGAATCCTCTAGTCTTCATAGCTCCCTCGGACTTGTATGCGTAAGCTTAAGTGGCTGCATACTAAGCTCCCCCGTACACTCAGCTGAGCTCCCCCGTACACTCAGCATCTATCTCCCCCTTTGACAACATCAAAAGAGATACAACGAAACAGAAGAGGAGAGTAACGAGAGAAACATAGATAAAACGCTGGCATTCATAGTATAATAGATAAAAGGTAGATAGTTATAGCATGAGAACCAAACATGTTTAAAGGTACACTTTAACATATAAGTGATATGCAAATGAGCAAAAGAGGTAAAAGAAATGGTTATGTATGAAAGGATATGGGTCGGGTCGACCAACAGACCCACTTTTGGAAATTTTTGACTCAGTAGGTCGACCTAATGTAGAGCTTGGTCGACCTAACAGGAAGGCTGTTAAAAAAATTGCAGTTTAGGTCGACCTAAAAGAAGGGTAGGTCGACGTAACTGGGCGTTTTAACAACATTTCTGAAAGAAGACATATTAGGTCGACCTAAATCCCAAATTTTTTGAAAATGCTCTATATATGATGTGTTTATGCCTAGTTACTTGATGTATGTTTATAATATGATATGCTATGATTGATGATGAAGCACATACATGAGTACGAGAGATATATGAACGAAGTCACTATAAGCATGTTAATTGATAGCATATTATAGTCATCAATAATATTTTTGGAAGTGAACAACAACCACGTTACCGCCTTCTCAATATGTAGGTGTCACCGTTTAGTGGAGGCCTTTAGTCATTGTGGAATGATGCCTGGCTTGATAATGAACTACCTTTACACTAAGAGAAATGTTAGCTTGAGAACAACTAATATATAGATATAAAGTAAAGGAATAACTTTAAGAGAAAACAAACGTAATTAGCCCAAATTAGAGATATCGAGTATCCCTAATTCCCTACGAATGTTGAAGTATTGCTCCGTTGCTAAAGGTTTGGTGAAGATGTCAGCTAGTTGCTTCTTGCTTTCTACATGTTCAAATATAACGTCTCCTTTCTCTACATGATCTCTTAGGAAGTGATGCCTTATTTCAATATGCTTGGTTCGTGAGTGTAAGACAGGATTTTTACTCAAGTTAATGGCACTTGTGTTGTCGCACATGATAGGTATACGATCAAGCTTAATACCAAAGTCAAGAAGTTGTTGCTTGAGCCATAATATCTGCGCACGGCAGCTTCCGGCAGCTACATATTCTGCCTCAGTAGTAGATAATGCAACCGATACTTGTTTCTTGCTGTGCCAACTTATCAACGAATTTGAGAATAGATGACATGTTCCACTGGTGCTTTTTCTATCGGATTTGCAACCAGCAAAATCTGAGTCGGAGAATCCTACCAAATAGCACTCATTTCCCTTTGGATACCATAGGCCATATGTAGTAGTTCCGCGTAAATATCGTAGAATTCTTTTGACATCTTTTAAGTGAGATTCTTTTGGACAAGATTGATATCTTGCACACATACACACACTAAACATAATGTCTGGTCTTGAGGCAGTAAGATACAATAGTGAACCTATCATGCCTCGGTACAATTTCACATCAACCTCTTTACCTTTCTCATCTTTGTCTAGGTTAGTATTTGTTGCCATAGGTGTGTCAATCTCCTTCGCTTCACTCATTCCAAATCTTTTGAGCAGCTCTGTACAGTATTTAGTTTGACTTACAAACGTTCCATGACTGAGTTGCTTGATTTGTAGGCCAAGGAAGAAATTTAGCTCACCCATGAAACTCATCTCAAATTCACTCTGCACAAGCTTAGAAAAATCTTTGACAAGTTTTGCATTAGTAGATCCAAATATAATATCATTTACATAAACTTGGACTAAGAGAACATCTTTATCTTTTCTTTTAATAAAGAGAGTAGTGTCAACTTTACCTCTGGAGTACCCTTGACTAAGAAGAAATTTGCTCAAACGTTCGTACCAAGCCCGAGGGGCTTGTTTAAGACCGTATAGAGCACGTTTCAGCTTATAAACATGAGTTGGATACATGTAATTCTCAAAGCCGGGTGGCAGAGCAACATAGACTTCTTCATTTATATAGCCATTTAGAAAGGCACTTTTAACATCCACTTGGAATAGTTTGAAGTCTTTAGAACACGCATAGGCAAGTAAGAGACGAATTGCTTCGAGACGTGCTACAGGAGCGTATGTCTCTTTATAATCAATGCCTTCCTCTTGATTATAACCTTGGGCAACTAATCTAGCTTTGTTTCTAGTAATAACGCCGTTTTCATCAAGTTTGTTACGAAAGACCCATCTAGTGCCTATTACTTGATGATCTCCCGGATGAGGGACTAAGTCCCAAACATCATTCCGTTTAAATTGGTTTAATTCTTCTTGCATGGCCATTAGCCAATGCTCATCAAGTAATGCGTCCTTAGCGTTTTTCGGCTCAACTTGTGAAACAAAAGCAAAATGATGACAGAAGTTACTTATCTTTGAGCGTGTTGTAACGCCCTTTGAGATGTCTCCTATTATGTTGTCAATTGGATGGTCTTTCACATTGGTCCAGGCTTTAGGAAGTTCTTTATTGTTTGAGATGCTTTCCTTTTCATTTTCATCATGAGACTCATCTTTCTCTTTCTCAGCATCTTTCTTTACAATATTTTTATTCTCGTCTTCCTTATATTGGACAATGTCTTCAGTGGACGGACCTGCACCATTAAACAAAAGACCCTTCTCGACATATTTTGTATAAGATTCATCAAAAGACACGTGTACTGACTCTTTTACTATAAGTAATCTTTTATTATATACCCGATATGCTTTGCTAGATTGTGAGTAACCAAGGAAGATGCCCTCATCAGCTTTAGCATCGAATTTACCAAGATTATCCTTACCATTGTTCAAGACAAAACACTTGCAACCGAATACATGGAGATGAGATACATTTGGTTTTCTACCTTTTAGTAATTCATAGGGAGTTTTGTTCAGTATAGGACATATTATTATCCTATTCAAAACATAACATGCGGTGCTAATCGCGTCAGCCCAGAAATACTTAGGTAGACTACCCTCATTCAGCATTGTTCTTGCCAACTCCTCTAGAACCCGATTTTTACGTTCAACCACACCGTTTTGTTGTGGTGTTCTAGGAGCTGAAAAGTTATGCTCAATTCCATGTTTATCACAGTATTTTTCAAAAGGATAGTTTTCAAACTCTCCACCGTGATCACTTCGAATCGCAACTATTTTGGAGCTCATCTTATTTTGACATAATCTTGCAAATTGTTTGAAAGCTGGAAAAGTTTGATCCTTACTAGGTAGAAAGATTGTCCAACAAAATCTAGAGTAATCATCGACAATGACAAAACCATAGATGTTTCCACCTATGCTTTTAGTCCTTGAAGGGCCAAAAAGATCCATGTGAAGTAGTTAAAGAGGGCGTGATGTTGAAACCACGTTCTTTGATTTAAAAGAGATTTTTGTTTGCTTTCCCTTTTGACAAGCATCACATAGATGATCTTTTGAAAACTTCATTTTAGGTAGGCCGATTACTAAATCTTTTGTGACAACTTTATTAAGTAAGTCAAAATTTATGTGGGCGAGACGTCTATGTCAAAGCCATGAGTCTTCGCCTAGAGCAATTAGACACTTGGTACTAGACTTAGATACCTCATCCAAGTTTAGCATATAGATGTTGTTTACTCTTAAGCCTTTAAACATAATGTCTCTTTTCTTAGTATGTTCTATTGTGCAGCCAGCATTTGTAAACATTACTTTAAAATCTTTGTCGCACAATTGACTTATACTTAAAATATTATGCTTAAGGCCTTCTACTAGCAGTACATCAGTTATAGTTGTGGTAGAGGGGTTACCTACACTTCCTTTACCAAGTATGGCTCCCCGATTGTTATCTCCATAGGTGACATACCCCTTTTTCTTTGCGTGAAACTGAACAAAAAGAGATATGTCTCCCGTCATGTGTCTTGAACATCCGCTATCAAGGAACCACAACCTTTCGGCAATGTCAAGACACTTTTCCTGCAGAATTAATTTAGAGAGGGAGGTCCCCAATTTTCATTGGGTCCTTGGTAGTGAGTACATAATTTGTTGCACTTGGGCAACCATTGAAATACTCCTTTAGGAACTAAAATTCTCCTAAATTTGCATTTTTCAATGGTATGACCCTTTTTGCAACAATAATGACAGGTAATATGATGAGAATATGCTGTTTTGCTAGTTGATGCTCTTGGTACAAAAGTGTATTTACTATATAAAGGAGTATACGATCTTTTGAACTTATTTGGATCAACCGCAAAAGTCACTTTTGGTTGTAGAGCCTTGTCTAATTTGGCTTTTAGATCTCTTACTTCTTTTTGCCAAATGTGACATGTCTCACAACCAAACCATGATGTAGGATCTATTTCAACTTTATACTTTTGAATGTCTAGCATAGATTGTTTTAAAGCTTCCATATCCTTTTCGGTTTTCTCAACTTTTGATTCAAGATATGAAAATATTTTCTTATTTGAGGCCAAAAGTTTGAAAGCTTCAATTGCATCTCTATGTAATTCTTCAAAAGCAAGTTTTAGTTGAGAATGAGATACCTTATCTATGAGTTCAGGTTTAAGATGACTTACAGTTTTCTTTTTCTTGTATTGATGAGCCATAAGGCATAAGTTTGCTGATTCTTCTTCATCGCTTGATGAGCTTTCACTAGATGAATCACTTTCCCATGCTATGTAGGCTCTTTTAGATTTGTTGTGACCTTTGCTTTGGTTCTTCTCTTTTTCCTTCTTAAGATATGGACAATCCGGTTTGTAGTGACCGACTTTCCCACAATTAAAGCAAGGGCCTTTGATTTTTCCTTTGTTGTTGTCATCTTGTTTGAACTTGTTTGATTGCCTTCTATAGTTGATCAAGCCTTTGTCAGAATGCTTTGCTCCATTTTTCTTTAGATATTTGTTGTATCTTCGCACAAACAGTCCCATTTCCTCATCATCGGAGTCTTCGTCATCACTTGTATCACTATCCTCTAGCTCTTGTCTTGAGGTCTTGGAACTTGAAGCCTTTAGAGCTATTGACTTCTTCTCTACCTCTTTCTCCATGTTCTTCTCTTTCTTTGCCCTTTTCTCATGCATGTCAAGGCATTTAAGGTGTTGTTCATGTTCCTCTAGTTTACCAAAAAGAGTGGTAATGTCTAAGGTGTTTAGATCATTTGCTTCCTTTATTGCTGTAACCTTGGGTTGCCATTCCCTGTTCAAACATCTTAAGATTTTGTTAGTAGCAACTGCATTGGAAACAGGTCTATCAAGAGAATTTAAACGATTTTTCAAGTGAACGAATCTCTTCTGCATGTTTTCGATGGATTCACCATCTTCCATGTGGAAGAGTTCAAATTCTTGAGTTAACGTTTTGATTCTAGCTAGTTTGACATCATCCGTTCCCTCGTGGGCAACTTGCAATGTGTCCCACATAGCTTTAGCGGATCTACAATGGGAAACGCGATAGTATTCATCAACTCCTAGAGCTGAGATTAGAATGTTTCTCGCTTTCCAATCGTATCCATATCTCTTTTCGTCTTCAGCATCCCAAGTATTTTCTGGTTTTGGAACAACTGCGCCAGCTGCATTTGTCATGGTGATCTGAATTGGACCGTTGACAATAGCTGTCCAGATGTTCCTATCAATTGCATTGATGTGGACACACATACAATCCTTCCAATAGCCATAGTTTTCACCGTTGAAAACTGGAGCTCTATTGTGAGCCCCTTTAGGTCCGGAAGCCATCTTTCCAATAAGTGTTTCACGTAGCACGGAATAAACCAGAGCTCTTGATGCCACTTGTTAGACGCTGGCCTAAGGATCTAGAGGGGGGTGAATAGATCTCACAGAGTTTTTCGTAGTTAATTGAACTTTAAGCGAAAGCGGTTCTGAATCGACTCGCGTGTATTCCGAACCACTATTGAAACGATTGTATATGTGTTAAAACCACTAAATAGCTTGAGATAAACGATAAGAGAATACCCTATAGAATCAATATGTCGCTCTAATGAAAATCGATCAACTTCTTATATGATGAACGATGTTTGCAATGCAGTAATAGTGAAAGAAGCAAAAACACAAACACTTGGTGATAATGATCAAATTGATAGTAATTCAATGTGTGATGAATTGTGACGTTTATACAAGTTCTTAATTCACAATTTTAACACTTGAATCGTTGATCAATTTGCAATTATAACCAAATATGAACAGAACGTAAATGAAAAGATAAAAGCGACAAGAACACGATATTTGTTTAGGCAGTTCGTCGATCGTCCTCGCTACGACTACGTCTGCCCCCAATTCCAAACTGAAATTGGGAAATCTTCCATTAATGTTGAAAGCAGTTTATACAAAGAAGATAACAAAGCGATAAACAATAAACCAAATTTGTCGATCCTTTGAATCTTCTTCCCCCTTAATCTTGAGTCAGATTAAGGTCTTCCAAGAGCTTCACTTTGATCCCTTTCTGCAGTGTCTTGAATTGCTCGAACACTTGTTCTTCAATCTTCACACTCAGCTGGATCCTTGATGAACCTTCTTGATAAAAACCCCCAAAATTCACCTATCTTGGAGGACAAAACCCTCAGATTTTATTCACCAAAAACCCCACAAATCTTCACCCACTACGAATCTTCAATTCCGTTCCATGGACGTTATCGAACCCGATCACTAACCCTCAACACAAGAATAATTATGTGTAATTGTGTTGGAGATGATGAAGAACAAAGATGAGAAGCCTTTGTGTATCTTTCAGTTGTTGGTGTTGATAAGCAATAATGAACCTTGGACAATATATATGAGAGCTTATCAGTTGGAGCAGAGAAAACCAGAAATTTTGGCATTTTTGATCAAATAGGTCGACCTCTTGTAGGCTTAGGTCGACCTAACAGAGCTGCATATCCTTTGGATGTCATTTGTTCCCAGTTAGGTCGACCTGTTAAAGAAGTAGGTCGACCAGAATCCACTTCAGATGCGTTTTGGGGTCCTTTCCTCAGATTAGGTCGACCTAGTTGTTGTGTAGGTCGACCTAGCAGAATGATATGTAAATTTCTTCATTTTAGGTCGACCTTTGTTGGGAGTAGGTCGACCTGACTGCTATTTTTCTGAGTTCCTCTTATTTTGCTTGTGTTGAGTCGACCTATATGCATAGTAGGTCGACCTGCTCTGTCATGAGTGACCAATGCTTGCTTTTCTTTGAGTTCTTCTACTTGTGCCTTGTTGCCTGTATGCTTGTTGAGTTTGCCATGAATTAAAAACATCTTTGTGAGTGTGATCTTGTATTTACTATTTTCAATTAAGTATGTGTGTTTTGAGTCTTCAGTGCACCAGGATGAATGTGATTCCAAAAGATAGTATCATGGGAATAAAGGTGAAAAAGGGGAAAGACGCATCCTAAATTGGCTCCCTGGGCACCTGTGAAAGTTGACACAACTGAAGAAAATGCTAGACGCAACTTGATGGTGCCAAGTGAATGAGTTTAGAGTAACCCGAACCGGACAATAAGTTGTACAAAATGGAGACCATTGTTGAAACTGTAAGCAATACTCAACATAGTAAGGATATACAAAGCCAAATACTTCATATCATCATGAGAGCGCATCAGGTATGGCATTATCACTCTAATTTTGCATTTGTTCTTCATATAGTACACATATTGATCACACACACTGAGGCACTTTTGTTTGTTTAACCCAGAGCCTTTCTCATCCAACCTTTATGTCTGTAGCCCTTCGTTAACCAATCTTGATCCATAGTCCATGTTGTTTCTTTTGAGAAAATTCATAACCCCTCATGTTTCCCTCATATTCGGTATTAACTATAAGTCCTGACAAAAGTTTTGTGCTAAGCATGCGAAAAGATAAGTTTGGGGTAACCGAGTCCGGTAACAAAAGAAGAAGGCAAGTGTAAAAAAATTAAAAAAAAAGAAAAAAAAAAGAAAAAAAAATCAAAAAGAAAAAAAAAAAGAGAAAAAGAAATTGTTCACACTTGCCATCACTTAAGAGTTCTAAAGTCCAGAAAGCATGTAAAAGCGCTAAACACCCCAAACATGGTGTATTGTGCAAAAGATCTCGGACGGATTAGTTGATACCGAACCATAAACCCTCGTACCCAATTTCTTTGTTTATCCCACCTTACCTAAGCCCCGTTACAACCCGTAAGTCCTCAAAAAGTGTGTGTTATTGATTATGTGGAATTGTGTTAGAATGTGTACAAAATTTAAGAGTAGATATGCATGCCTTGATGAATGAGTGAAACACTTAACCCCGAGAGAATTGGTGAGGAGTGTGATTTAGCTTGCAGGTAAAAGAATGAGTCAACAGTGAAGTGCAACGGAAAACTTCGGAAAGGGGAATCGAACACTTTGACACGGAAGTAAATATCAAGTGTGGAAGTATCAGTTGCGTTATGGAGCAAAAGAAAAGTTCATGGGTGTCCTCTTGTTTTCTCGTCCATCACTTGAGGACAAGTAATGAGCTAAGTTTGGGGTTGTGATCGGCCACCAATTTCACCTTGTTCCTGTGTTCGAATCAAGGGAAAAGCACTTCATTTGGTGGTTTTTTTAAGTTGTTTCAGTCTAGTTCTTTTTAGTTTTGTCAATTTTCGTATTTGAGTTTGGTGTGTTATCTTTTCTAGTTTTTGTTGTTTTTCCATTGCTTTTGATCTAGTGTTTGGTAGTGTTTAAAGTTATGCAGTACAGGGCACGATTCGAGACAAGAAGAGGTGGATTTTTGTGAGACAGAGCTGTGACACGGCCACCCGTGTCATGTGACACGGCCGTGTCACACTTGCTGAAGAGAAGAACTTGAAAATATGAAAACCAAGAAGACAGAGTTGTGACACGGCCACCCGTGTCATGGGACACGACCGTGTCAGCCTTGCGCGCAGAAAAAATCTAATTTTCAAATCGTTCAACCAGTCACTTGAGGAAGGGCACTGTGGACTTTTCAGAAGGAAACATTTGCTGAGAGGATATTTAGTCACTGTTTGGAGAGGAGAAAATCACTTTTTGACGTACAAAAGATTTGCAGAAGAAAGAGGGGAGCTCTCAAGGGTTTTGGAGAACAGAGATCTTCAAGAGCAATTACGATTGAAGATCAAAGCAATCCTATTTTCTTGTAATGTCTAATCTTCCTATTGTATTTTCTTTGAATATTATGAGCGGCTAAACCCCCCAATGCTAGGGGGTGTCCCTGAATTGCTATTGTAATGAACCTAATTTCCTTTATGTTATGAAATCGTTGTGTGTGAACTTATTTGATTGTGCAAAGTGCTTATTGCTTTATCTATCGGACAAATAAATTTTTGATTTATGGTTAAGGGTTAGGTCGGATAAACCACCTTATCGCTGTTTGCACAATAATATTACGGTTGTTATTGCTTAGGAATGAGGATTCTCCATAGTAACCGTAATAATCTTGATAAATTATATTGCGCTTGATCACTTCTTGAATTGCTAAGGAATTAGGATACAAGACAGTATCAAAATGTTTTCCGCTAAGGAACTAGGAAAGATAACTCTTGAGATTCGGTAATTGTTCATGTACACTGATATTTCGTAAATAAGGATTAAAGGTTGTTGCAAGGCAATTCATACACTTGACCCTAGCATAATTTCTCATATTGTTTTAAAGTCGCTTTTACGCTTTCTATTAATTCGTTATCATTTATCGTTATTTCGAAACAAACAACAAAACCCCCATGTTCTTTTATTCAATTGAATCGTTACGATAACTTATATTTCTACACAGTCCGCGAGATCGATACTTGGGATTAATCCCATTATTAATACATCGGTAAAAATAGTACACTTGCTATTTTACCGGTCACTTCTCATCTGATGCTATGCTCTAATATGTCTCTTTTTCAGCAGTCTGCACCAACCATCAATCTTACTCAAGAAAAAGTTGTCGAAACAGCTCTTGAATCCTCTAGTCTTCATAGCCCTCAAAAAACTGATGCTTTTGGAAGTGCTACTGATTTAGCCAATACTCCTGGTCGAACTGGGCAAAATGCAACATTGATTCCTCCTCCAAATCCCGACAAGGATAATGCTCACCCAATAGCCGAGATTGCTGATCTTAATCTTAACACAGAAACCAACATCCTGACTTCTCAATCAAATATGCAACAGCATGTCCTTATTGAAGATAACAACTCCAACAGTTCTCTCAGCCAAGAAGAAATTTTGAATTTAAAGAAAACAAATTCTTCAGAAGCCCTAATTCGACTTCAAAAACTTAGAGCAAGCTCTCCTGACAACAACATCCAATCAGCTGATCCCAACAATGAAATCGAAGCCTCTATTGTCAGCGCAATTTGTCAGCTTCGAGATCACCTGCACGAACCTGAATTCATCACTGTTCTTGAAGGATCTGATCATCTTGGTGGGGAGATTAGAAAAATACTGGATCAACTTGTTAAGGCTTCTCTCCCAACTACTATTGCTCAATTTTTCTTTGACTTTGAAGCCTACTTCGATCAGATCTGGAGGGACCTTATTACCAAGAAAAACACTGATCATCAGATGAAGAATAAAGAACTTGAGTTGAACAGGGAATGGGATTTCAATGCAGCTTCGGTTAAGAAAGTCGAAGAACTTCAGGATAAAGCTAAAAAATTCTCTGACAAAGAGAAAGTCTTTGACAACAAAATTGCTGATTATAAAGCCCAGATTGATGAACTTAACGAGAAGATCCAAGCTCTTGAACAAGAAAAAATTGATTTGGCTCAAGGTGAAGAAATTCCTTCTCTTGAGGCTATTAACCAAGAAGCTCTGAAGGGTCTTGGCCATGGTGAGAAAGATCTCAAACTGAAAGGCAACATTCGACTACTCAAGCAAGGGTTGGCTCGACTTGATTCTAAACTTGACTTTGAGTCAGCCAAACTGGAATATTTCAAGAACAACTTTCCTTCTTTGTAATTTTAGGTTATCTCATCCCAAAACAATATTTAGCTATTTTGTAATGATTGGCCATGTCTTTGGCCATTTTAATCTAATATTCTAGTTATGTTCTTGTTATGCGAATTTCATGAAGTGTAGGCTTATATTTTTTCAAATATTTACCATTTATCTTCAAGATTCGACCATCTAGATTCAGCTCTTCAATCTCATATGCGTTGTTTGAAAAAACTTGCAAAATTTTAAATGGTCCTTCCCAACTTGGAGACCATTTACCCAATGATTTATCTTTTTGATCCATGGGTAAAAGATAAATGGTACGAATTTGAATTTGAATATTGTTGAAATTTTTGCCATTGACATTAAAGACAGCATCACACCTTGGACACAATCCAACTTGAGAATTGTTATTGTGACACCTCTCAAGGAACTTCAAAAGGCTTTCCTTTGGTTCATGATAAACCAGGCTCAGTATTTTGCCATCAGTAGCAACATCTTTCTTCTCGTCGAAACCATCAGCAGTATCGACCATCATTGCATCAAAAAGCTCAGTATAGTTGGCCTCTCCGACCAACAAAGGATCAGCATCGACTTGCATTGATGACTTTGGCTTCTCACCAAACTGCAGTCTTCCTTCTTTCAAAGCTTTTTGCACCAAATCTCTGAAAAGGACACATTGAGATGTTTTATGACCCAAGAAATTATGAAATTTACAGAATCCTCTCTTTTTCTTTTGTTCAAGAGGAGGATTTTTAAGTCCTGGGGGTACTATAATTTGCCCATCAGTTACTAATAAATCAAATATTTTATCACATTTCGTTATATCAAACGTATATGTTTTATTAGCAAACTTTTCATTCTTGCTTTCGACAAGATTTTTATCCTTTGAGGGCTTAAGTAATTTACAAACATATGGTGGTCCTGGCTTTAACTCTGCCACATTGACCTCACTATCCTCATAATCACTATCACTATCAGAGTCGAACTCATTAGTAGTAACATAAGCTACTTTTTCTTTCTTATGATACTTACTAACCCTAGCTTTTTCAGCCTTTAACCTTTCGACTTGACGCACTCTGTCTACCAATTGTGCCATGTCCCTCGGATGTTGGGTATCTAATTTCTTCCTTATGGAACAATCTAAACCACCTGCGCCCATTTCGACCAACTCATGTTCAGGGACTTGTGTGAAACATCTAGCTTTCAACAACCTAAAACGATTCAAATAATCATCGATCGACTCTGTACCCTTTCGCCTCACTCAAGCTAATTCTTTCAAGCTAATCTTCGACTGCCCCATATAAAACTGTTCATGAAACAATCATTCTAATTGGTTCCACAAAAATAGAGATTGTGGAGGCAAGTTTGTAAACCAAGTGAAAGCATTTTTTGTTAAGGAACTTGGGAAATATTTCATTTTAAAATTCTCATTATTTGCTAAGTGGCCGGCCTCTGTTTGAAACCTAGCAACATGTTCGACTGTTGATTCACTAGTCTCACCAGCAAACTTAGTAAATTTTTGAATTTTCCACCCCCTAGGTAAGTATGTTTGCCTCACATATTCTGATAATGGGGAAACAAAATTAGGCCTATGTAATCCCACATTTATCCCATTTTGAACCAGGATTTGTTCGACTACGTTTGAAATATTATTATGTCCAATATGAGCATCCTGTTGGACATTTCTAAGAACTTGATCAGCATCTTGATGCCTTTGTACTACCCTAGGGATATTTTGCTCAATTTTTCCCCCTTCATCCCTTTCTGTGGTTCGTCTTTGAGCCTCAATTCTAAACCCATTTCCTGGTGTTTTGGCTGCTCTTGCATTCGAAACTTGGGGAGTAGGTCGATTTGGCTGTGGGGGTGCCCCAAAGAAATCTGCTATCCTAGCCATTTGTCCAGTCAATATTTCATAACTCTGGTTTGTATTAGTTATCATGGGAGTGAACATAGTCCCCATTTGTTGTGTAAGGGCATTCACCATTTCGTGGTTACTTTCGTCTATCTGCTGTCTAATTGACAACATCGACGTAGTACTTAGGGATGGCGAAGTTTGGGGTATATAGCCCATTCCTATGGGTCGACCTCCTGGATTTAATGATGTGCCTATCGCCATCATATTATCAGAATATGATGAAGGGTTAGTTTGTAAGCCATGCATCATCGATGTAGACATTCCATATTGAGGATTAAAACCTGGTGGAGGTATTACCCCTTGAAACGGTCTTGCCGGATTGAACGGCGATCGTACATTTGCTGGTAATGACACCATGGCTGCTACCGTCGATCCGCTGGCATTTGTTGTCCTAGTTGGGGACAAAATTGCAGCATTTTGTGATGTTGTTCTAGTCGGAACAACTTCTTGATTTCTAGAAGGGTCAGAATTATTACCATCAGACATGTTGGTTAATTGTCTACCACTTCTTAATATCATACATAGTTTTCAACAACAAAAATACAAAATAAAACAAATAGCAATTGACGGGTCCCACCAAGTGTGCCAATTTGTTTACCTAGAAAAATAGTAAACAATCGCTAGTTTCCTTTTTAAAGGTTACTTTTGCGGAATCAACTAGAATATTCCAGGACTAATTGCTTTTATTTGTTGTTTATGTGAATTTGACTTGCATTAAATGCAATGATAAATATAAAGTAAAGGAACACACTGAAATTAAAGCTTTAAAAGTAAATAAAGGCTATAAAATGCAGTAAATGTGCACTGAAAATAAATCATAAAAGAAATGATTGCATAAACTTAAATTGGTATGCATACATACATTCCAAAGTTGCACTCGTTACTCATTTTTGCACAGAGATTGAGTTTTCTTGTGTTATGTAAAAATGCGGATCCTAAACTAGTCATCCGAACTTGCTTAAATAGTAAAATAAAATAACTACTACTAACGGTCGACTAATTACTAGCCACCACATATCCACTACATGCAACATCTTCGTCTGTGAACGCTCCACGTGTCCCTTAGGAAACTGCTGAAAACCGTCATCTCCAACTTCTGATATCCTCCGACCTTGACTCAAAACTTGGCAAAAACACATGTTATTGCATACTTTAGTCGAACGACCATGGCAACTACAAACTTTTAGTCGAACAGTATCGACTGAAAAACACTTCTTAGTCGAACTGTCTCGACTGAGAAAATGTTTGATACTTCTGCCCATTTTTAAAGACCAATTGCCATTATTAGTAAGTCGAAAATCTTAGGATAACAATGCCCATCTAAACGGTGAGACTTAATCATATGAAATAGCCGGTTTTGTGATGAGAAACACTCAAGTTGTGCCATTTTCGTTAAGCAAAAGAGCCACCTTTACATCCTTCATTCAGCGACTACATGCTAAGATTGCAATGGGTCCTATTGCAAACATTTTTTACCAATGTCCCTCTTTCAATAACAACAACACCGTCAAGTTTTATGAGATAGAGATTGCAAATGACGAAGACCTCCAAGATATGTTTGCTACCCACGAATACTCTGGCTTGGATTCCATCGAGTTGTACTATACAGGTTGAGACACAAGAAACTCATGTTGTCCAGTCGCAAGTTATTGACCCACCAGTCAACGAGCAAGAAGAGGATGATGTCATAGACGAGGAAGAAGAAGATCTGGAAACTGATTTTGAAGACATGGTCAACGAGGAATCCGACGACGAGCAACACATGCCGGTGCCTCCAGCTCATGTGTACGCACCTCCAGCACATATGAGTAACTTGAACCTGCAAGGTGACGAACCATCATCCGACATCTTCTTCACACCGTACATCCAAAATGACGATGAGTTAAAGGAAGGAGACAAATTTCCTTCTAAGGAGGCATGTCTTAGAACAATAAAAATGGCACATGGCGCACAACATTGATTTTGAAGTAGATCATTCAAACCTGGAACGGTATGTAATGACTTGTAAAATTCCAGAATGTGGCTTCAGACTGTTGGCTTCTTATAGGAAGAGAAGTAATGCATGGGTCATAGGGTCGATTACGCAACAACACACATGTGTCAACCCTAACACTTCCCAGGATCATACGAAACTCAGTGGTGATCTTATCTGTCAGGAGATCTTGCCTCTCATAAGCTCTAATCCGTCTTTGAAGGTCAAAAATATTATCTCGCATATCGTTACAGCCTACAACTACACTCCATCTTACAGAAAGGCGTGGGTTTCAAAAACAAAGGCAATTGAGATAGTCTACGGCAACTGGGAGGAGTCATACAAAATTCTTCCCCGCTACCTTACTGTGCTACAAAGTTACGCACCTGGCACTGTTACTATTCTAGAGACACTGCCCGCGCATGCCCCGGATGGAAACCCTGTCCAAGGAAATGGAATATTCCATCGGCTTTTTTGGGCGTTCAAACCTTGCGTACGAGGGTTTGCACATTGTAAACCCATACTTCAAATTGATGGAACATGATTATACGGAAAATACAAAGGAACCATGCTTATGGCGGTTGCACAGGACGGGAACAGCAACATATTTCCAGTGGCGTTCACAATTGTTGAAGGTGAAACTGTCGCGGCTTGGAGTTTCTTTCTAAGGAACCTCCGAGAACATGTTGCTCCTCATCTCCCAGAACTTCATGCGGGAGATCAAGGATAGGCATCTCAGGAAGGCCCTGGTCAATGCTGGTCATGCATTAACCCAACCCACATTCCAGCATTATCGGAGTGAGATTGTACTGACAAATCCATATGCGGGAAGTTGGATAGATAACCTGTCTAGGGAGAAATGGACAAGGGCTTATGACAAAGGCGTGAGATGGGGCCATATGACGACAAATCTGGTGGAATCCATGAATGGAGTTTTCAAAGGCATTCGTAACCTTCCTATCACAGCACTAGTGGAGGCAACCTACTTTAGGATGGCTTCGCTATTCTCAACGAGAGGCAGGAAGTGGGGTGATGTTAGACAATCTGGTCAACTGTTAAGTGATAGTTATAGCGGGGAAAATCTGATATCGAAGCCATGGGATTGACTCGAATTAATATTCCGTTTGAAATCGCCACCGCGCTTTATTTTTTCAAAGGAAAAGGGAAAAGAACGTAAAACCCAAATTTTTTTTTTTTAAAAACAAGAAAGAGATCTCAGGTACGGGTGTTGATTATATGAGGGGAAGGTTTAAAGCACCCCTCATATCCGTGGTACTCCACGGGAACCTTTTTGAAAATCTGTGTGTGTGTGCTAAAAAAGGGTTTGTTTTATTTTTAAAATAAGCTCGGCAAAGCGTTTAGCTTTGGGCCTACATACCTCCTCGGTGCAATGGAGAAGTCAGAGCTAATGTAGTTCCGCTTTTTTGGGAAAACATTTTTAAAAAACGAATAAACACTTTATCGTCGTTGGAGAGAAATACTCAGCCATTGATCTTGAGCATGAGAACAAACGAGTTCTTTGCATCGCTAATGAAAGAAGGGCTCCAACTCGGATAAAATCGACGAGTATGCCACTAGCTCTCTCACGCGGAAAAGATCTCATTATATCAATCAATTTCAAAATCGTGGGGTATAACCACTCGTTTCGACGATTAACGGTGTCTAAACTTTTGAAGAAAAGCCACTAAGGGCAAAAGATATTTTTTGAGAAAAGGTTTTGAAAAGGTTGCAAACATAAGAAGGTTTTTGAAAAAGGGAGAAGATTTTGAAAATTTAAGAAGGGGAGGAGATGAAGAGGCTATCCTATTGCGTAAAATAAAAGCTAAGGAAAAGAACGGTCTAACCGAAATAAGAAGCCAACACTTGACATTGAGTCAAGGTAGATTTCCCATCCTTTGGAATATCAATACTAAACCAACATTATCACTTGGGGATCCAGATGAACTTATTGTCTTAGCACCACTTTTCTTTAAGCACATTAAGGTTCTGACAAAAATTGGGCAGAGTAACGGCTGTTTTCGGGTAAAATCCTTATCTCAATGCCTTGGAATTAACCATCAAGGGCTTTCAAGGAAATACCTGCACACATAAACAGACAACAATCCAATGCCAGACAGACAGAACAACCACATAGTAATAACAGAATAAGAGTCCAGAGGCACTAGGTCCATAAGTCCGAATCTCCAAAATGCTAGGGATAGTAACCAATAGTCCAAAGAGAGCCTTATGTGTTTTTTAGATTTTGGTTGTTTATTAGTGTTTTAGCATAAAAGTAAAGTATGGTCCAAATGGACAAAAGGAAAATAGCGGAAGCATAAACATATGTCCAAGTGGACAAAGAGAAAATAGCAGATTTATAAACGTCCAAATGGACAAAGAGGAAATGGCGGAATGTAAATATGATGAAATGATAAAATAAAGCGATAAAGCGAGAAATATAAAGAGCGGTATAATAAATGGCGGAAATTAAAGTTAGTTGTTAAATGTTAAAGATAACCATCTTGAAGCTTGTCAAGTATGTTATCAAAGTTAGTAATGAAGATCGATGGTGAGTGAATGATGTACTCGGATTTAAGGTCAATGGAAACTTATCAGAAGCTTGATAAAATCATAGCGACTACACGATAAATTTCCATGAGTCATAAATCAACCGCATACAATTCTCTTCCATATTTGATCTTTTATCGAGTCGGGACAAATGTAGGAGAACTCTCCATGTATCAAGATCATCAATCAAAAGAAATAAGAAGGAGAAGAAGAAATGATCTAGCCTTTATCAAGAATCCATAGAATTCTCAAGATATTAAGACTTTCATCGATCCAAAGAAAACAAGAAGAAAGAGATAAGAATGGAAACATAAATTGATCTAGTCTTTATCAAGAATCCATAGAATTCTCAAGATATTAAGACTTTCATCGATCAAAAGAAAATAAGATGAAAATAAGAATGAAAACAAATTGATCTAGTCTTCATCAAGAATCCATAGAATTCTCAAGATGTCAAGACTTTCATCGATCAAAAGAAAGATAAGATGAAAATAAGAATGAAAATACAAAAGATAATCAACTCACACTATCATTAATATCATTCATCCATTTTGGTGGATTAGGTCATTTCACACCTATCAACACCCTAGATCCAATGATATTAATGAAGTGTAGGAAGAAGGAAGCCAAAACAAGCACAAAAAAGGCAAAAAAACCACATTCTGCCTGCTGGAAATCGATTTCATGCAGGGGGAAATCGATTTCCATAGTGCAGTTTTCAAAAAAACAAGTTACGTTCAGCAGGAAATCGATTTCAGCCTTAAGGAAATCGATTTCCTCAGTGTAAATTTCAGCAAAAACAGCATTTAAAGGCATGGAACTTGATTTGAACAAATATACAAACACCTTATGATCATACATCAAATAGAGCACGAACTTTCCATAAAATTACTATCAATTAGCACCAATATAGCATCAAAGATGCATCACACACAAGCACAAAAGAATCACATTATAATAGATGAAAAAGTATGATGAAAATTACCAAATCTTGAACAAAACTTAGATCTACTTCAAGAATCACCAACACAAATCTTGATCTCTCAACAATTGAAGAAAAAGAGTGAAATGGATGGTGGCTTAGCTCAAAATTTGTGAGGTTCAAGATGTGACTCACAAATTTTATGAAGGAAAAAGAGCTTTGGTGAATTTTGGTAAGGATGAGGAGAGAAATTGCAAGGGATTTGTTGGCTCTCAAAGCTTGAGAAATGAGAGAGTAGTGGGCTCTATTTATAGGATGAGAGCAAGAGTAGTGGTAGTTTGGTCTTTTTGCATTTGGTAATTAGCTTGTGTTTAATTGGTGATTAAAGTGGCAATTAGATGGTAAAAAGTGGTAAAATGAGGTTAAAATGGAATTAATGAAGGGAATTATTTTGATGAGGTGGAAAATTGGTAAAATGACAAAAATGGTCAAAGTAAATAGGTGCCAAAATCAAATCAAGCTTCCCTCTCTATTTTTTTTGAATTTCGCCTGAAGGAAATCGATTTCCCCAGGAGTGAAATCGATTTCACTCTGTTCCAGAAGAGAATTTGGCGCAAAATACACTAGGGAAATCGATTTACCCAGGAGGGAAATCGATTTCATGCTGTCCAGAATGTGATTTTGTTGAAGATTGCTGCAGGGAAATCGATTTACCCAGTAGGGAAATCGATTTCATCAGTCAAAAATTTGAAAAATGCCTTGTTTATTGCATGTCTTGGCTTGGTACCTACAAAACAAAAGCCTACAAAGAAACAAAGCAATGTTTTTGGTATTTGGGTTAGTATAATATGCATACAAGATAAATAATCATTGGTGCTTGATGGTCCCTCTTATTGATGAGGTGAGTGCAACACCATAAACAAAACTTCCAAGTGAAGCTCTTGATTAATGATTGGGATATGAATGGTATAGGATCTTAGGGTCAAAAATTGGGGTATGACAATAGTTGCATGAAATTTATGCAAGAGCAATCGGCGAAAGCAATCACTCATCAAGTAACTTCTTTCGACCGATTCAACCACACGTTCAGTGTGCGCGAAACAATTGACCACAATGAGGGTTTGCCAAGACAACAATATAGGGTTCTGCTAGACGAAGATTGGTGCGACTGTGGAAGGTTTCAAGCTTTTTGTATGCCTTGCTCACATGTCATAGCTGCATGTGCATTTGCGCACCGCGACGCAAAATCACTACTGTCTCCAATTTACAAGGCTCGGACATTGCTCCGAGTTTACAGTACTGCGTTTCCAGTGGTAGCCAAGGAGGATTACTGGCCTGAGTATGATGGGGAGGTAGTTTGGCATAACGACGCAATGCGGAGAAAGAAAAAGGGTCGCCCCAATAGTACGCGGATTAGAACCGAAATGGACGTCCATGACAAAATGGAAAGAAAATGCAGCATTTGTCGTTAGGTGGGGCACAATAGAAAAAGATGTCCTAGTCGTGGCTCGACCTCGTCGCAAGTTTAATCTACTTTGTATTTTTTTTACGACAATGTATCAATTTCTTTACCACCTCTTGTAACCTTTCCTTAGTCTTTCATCAATAAAGTGTGCTTTAGTACCGCAATCGACAACGCAAATATTATTTAGGGTTACTAAGAATTTTACGAACTCGGTTTATCAGACGTTTTTACGAAAATATAACACCGGAATCAAAAACTTTGCGCGAAAATACCCGAAATGATTTTTTTTTTTAAAAAATACCCCAACACATAGGAGCCAAAATGAAATGGCGCCTATGTGTGGGATTGTCTACTTATGCGCCAATTGAATTGGCTAGAAAATTTTTGCCCTAAAAATTAGGTGTTTGCGCTAATTCATTTGGCTAGAAACATATGTATGCGCCATTTCATTTGGCGCATACACCTTTCCAGGGTCCCAAACCTAGACATTTTGGTAAATACCTCGAAAACATGGTTTTTTTAGTAATTTTTTTATTAAACATGGTTATTTAAATTTTTTTCTCTAACTAACACATTCAGTATTTGCACAAATAAATAATGGGGCATTTGATTACGAGGAACTAAAAATGGTCGTCTTCTCAAATAGAAATTTAAATATCCAAATGTTAGAAAAAAATATAATTGTGAAAAATTAGTTTTACTAAATGTTTAAAAAATAAATAAATGAATATAAAAACATGATAAAAAAATATAACAAAAATATATTGTTAGTAAAAAGTAAAGGGGACAGATAAAAATAGTTAATAGGGAATCCATTTGTCAAGAGAAATAAATATATTTTTTCCAAAAAAAATTAAGATAACTTAGAAAATATGATATAGTTAATAGTAAAAGGTTAGAAAATTATATTGCAAATTAGTGGGAAAAAGTAAATTTATATTAAATAAATGAAAATAGGTAAATTAAAGTTAGCGAGAGAAATGTGAATTTGTACTAAATAATTAAAAATATATAATTGAAGGTAAATAAGAAATAATTATAAAATTAAATTAAAAATTAGTAAAACAAAAATTAGATTTTACTAAAAAATAATAAAATAAATACAAGAAGTTATTATTTAATAATTAAAAAATAAATATATGATAATTATAAAAAAGAAAACCAATTTTATCTCGTTGCAAATATGCGAGTACAAATCAACAACATTAAACTTATTCAGCTTTAAAAGTTGACATTCTAACTAGTAGACTATTAAAGAAAATTATTAGGAAAAGATAAAATAAAAATAAAAATATATTAAATATGAAAATCATTTTATTAAGAGAAATAATATTTTAAAAAAGGGATAAAAATTGAGTTTTCTTTTGTTAAAAACGTTTATATGATTTCTTTCTATAAGATATATGATAATTAAAAAATATGTAATTTATTTAGAAGAAAAAAGCTACAATTTTTTAATATATTTAATAATATAATTAAATAATAATAATTAAAACTTAATGAGAGAAAAATTATTTTTTAATAAATAACTAAGAGTATAAACTTACATAGATATACGAAATAATTTTAAAAATGAACATAAAATTTATGGAGAGAAAAAGTTAACCATTATTAAATAAATAAATAATGAATGAAATAAATATAAGAAGTTATAAAAAAATTAGTTTTAGTTTTTAATAAGTAATTAAAAAGTAAAATAAAATGAATATATTCAAGAAATTAATGGAAGACAAATGACTAAATGACTATAAAAATAAAATTAAATGAATAAAAGAAATTATTAGAATAATTGACTCGTTAAAGCAACTCAATTGATAGTTGTGTAAGAATATCAAATACATGAGTGCAGATTCGAACTCGCGACATTCCACTTATTTATCTTTAAATGATGAAATTTCAGTCTTTGGACTCCAAGACAAAAAAATAAGAGAATAACAATATTATTGGCGCCAAAAAATCTTTAATAAATTAGTGACAACTTATATCCAGGTTTCTTCATCATTTGTAATCTCCTTAGGTAAGAATTTCTTCTCCCTTTTTCCCTCCCATAGCAGTTGCGATTATGGATTTCATATGCAAAACTGATAATAGGGTTTAGGTTAGCGTTTGAGCTGAGAGGCTTTAGTGGTATTATTTAGCGATTGATGGTAGTGATTTCTTTTTGTTCTTCTACTTTCCTAGGAATAAAGAGATAATTCTTGACTTTCGTCGTGTCTAAAGAGGCCAAGGATATCGGGCTCATTTATATCATTGAGGAGTGAATCCTCTCCTTTTGGATGGAGATGGAAATTTCTTCTTCAGAAGACGAAGAGGTGATCAATATGAAGGTTTGTTCACCATCGAAGAGGGTTACCATGATCGTCCTTTCTACTTCCCCTTATTTCTACATTTACCTTCCCCTTATTAGGAACATGGGGGTTCTTTTCCCCTTTTCTCCTTTTACGATGGAGATTCTAAGAGTTCTTAATAATTCCCATTCTTAAAAAATCCCTAACCACTAATACAAATAACTCCATTTCACCTCGGACGCGAAAGGGATATAACCTCGATTACACAGGCAAGGTAACGAAGGGCGATATCAAAATATGTCACTTTACCCCTCATTTTTATAATAACTAAGGGGAAAAGTAGCACTGGTCATGAGTTCGATCTTATCAACTGCATTTTTTGGATTTTCAAAATTGTACCACTTTTTACTCAGTTTTTAACAAAAACCGAGGGGTAAAGTCTTGTTTACAAAATTCTAGTTTTAACCTGTTTTTTTCGTTTTAATCTGCAAAGGGCTAAATTTGTTAACAAATTCTAAATCTTCCTCATCATCAGCAACAACAAATCCAATAACAACAACAAAAACAAAATCAATAGAATCCTTAAACATTAAATATCAATCTGGTTTCACTTTTAGTATGCAAACTAAGTTTGAAATGGAGGGGTATTACAACGTCAAAGTTACACCGATGGGTGACCTTTTATGTCTGTTGGAAGAGTCGGAGGAGGGCACGATTGTGAACTTCATTGCGGAAGGGGAATCGTGGTGGTTAAATTGCTTTGAGAGTGTTTTCAAATGGGATGAGGGGGTGGTGGATGCTTTCAGACCTGTGTGGATTAGTTTTCGTGGAATCCCAGCTCACGCTTGGAATTTGGACTTCTTCGTTCTGTTAGGTAATTCCCTGGGCAAGTTCTTATCTGTGGATGATCACACCGCCAGTGGTCTTTCCTTCGACTTCGCCAGGGTGAGAGTATCGATCCCTTTGGACTTTCGGTTGCCGGATTGGATTTCGGTCATGGTGGATGGCGAAGCGTTTCGTGTAAGTCTTTCGGAGGAAAGAGCTAGTTGTTTGTGTTCTGCTGATTCTCCGGCCTCGGATAGTTCAGTTTCTGTTTCTACTGACTCAGGTTCTAATCTTTCTCGTTTTGTTGGTGTTTCGGAAGACGAAATTGAAGAGTTCTCGTGTACCGGGGGATTGGAGGGTAAAGGCGCAGGGGGGAGGGACGGTATAGACGTGTCTTTGGGAGGCTTGCAGCCGGTGTTGAAAGGGGATGTGTTGTTGCCGGATACTGTTGTATTGGGGTTGTCCGCGACAGAGAGGAGATGCTGTGCTGAGCCCACAGGTTCTTTCGTTTCGGAGAGTCTGTTGTCACCTATAAAAACGGTGGACAGAGAAGGTGTTGCTCCTCAAACTGTAGGTGATGCGGTTGGTAGCACTGATTCTTTTTCTCCGTCTTTCTCTGCATTGAAACAGGAGCTTGTGGTTAAGGGCAGTCGTGTTGCGGCAGCACTTTCAGTCCCGATCGAGAATCATGCTGTAGGTTATGGAGAGACTTGTAAAGCTGTTGGCGGTGCTAGATCTGTATCTCTTCCCAATATCGCGGTGCATAAGGGGGGCTTTGTTGTGTCGAATCGGGGGGCTGAATATGCTGTGCTTTCTTCTCCCAGTATGATTAATCCCGGTGGTAGTTTGGAAGCCAGTTTGAATTCTAAGGTTGAACCGGTAGGAGCTTTTGATGACGCTGTGAAATTGGTTAATCTTAGGAAGAATAAAAGGAGCAAGAAGGTTATTTTTAAAAATCTGGCAGAATGTGGGGGACCTCTTCATAGAAGAACATTGATAAATTTGGCTAAGGTGAAAGGCAAGGCAGTAGCTACTGTATTTCCAGGCGTGTTAAAACAGAGGTGTACTAATTCTTTGGAAGGAAGCAGAGGAGTGCCTGCTAGTAACTCTGGCGATGTTCCTGTATGTAGTTATGGTAGTATCAGTGGCAGCAGTGACATTAATAGGAACAATGGCAGGCAGTGGGGTTATTTAGACAAGGAAGCCGGGACGAAAATTTGGAAAGAGATGGTTGAGATAGGGGTGGTGTCTAAGGGGGGAGAGGCAAGAGTTATTGAGAGAATTGATGTTTTGGAACATGAGGCGTCATTGAGAAAAGATGGTTCGAAGGAGGTTAACAAGCTGTTATCATGATTTTGGGTTCTCTAAATATTAGAGGGGGTGGGAATGCTCTTAAGAGAAGAAGAATTAGTTCTTTGGTGATCAAGAGCAAAGCGGACATTTTTTTCATACAAGAGACAAAGTTAACAAAAATGCATGACTTCGTGGCGAAGAGTTTTTGGAATGTTAAAGGAATTGGATTTTCATATTCTAACTCTACGGGTAGATCGGGTGGCTTAATAACTTTATGGAAGGAGGAGGGGTTAGAGGTTATAATGAGCTTTAAAGGGGAGGGTTACATTGGTGTGAAAGTGAACAAGGATAATAATTTTTTTTATTTGGTTAATGTATATTCATCTTGCGACATTGTTAAAAAAAGGATCATGTGGAGCAAGTTGTTGTCTTTGAAAGAAGATTTCAATGATGGGGAATGGATCATAGGTGGGGATTTTAATGCTATAAAGTCAAGGGAAGAAAGGAAAGGTAGAGGAGTCATATCTAATGCTAATGAGGCTATTGAATTTGCGGAATTTATAGAAAAAAGCTTGTTGGTGGATGTTCCTTGTAAAGGAAAAAAATTCTCTTGGTATAGCGGCGATGGTAAATCGATGAGTAGATTGGATAGATTTCTTGTGGCGGAGAAAGTGTTGAACAATTGGGGGGTGATTGGGCAAATGGTGGGGGAGAGAGATATTTCCGATCATTGTCCCATATGGTTAGAGGTCGACAACAATGATTGGGGACCTAAACCATTCAAATTCAACAATGAGTGGTTTTCCCATGATTCTTTTTACCCTTTTGTTGAGAATGAGTGGAAAAGCTTCAAAGTGGAAGGTAGAGGGGATTACATCTTGAAACAAAAACTTCATCTTCTTAAAGGCCGTTTAAAATGGTGGAATAAGGAGGTTTTTGGTAGAATCGACTTGGAAATTCAAGAAGAGGTGAACGATATAAATCGTGGGGATGAGAGGTTGGAAGTGGAGGGAGAGGATTTCAACCCGGATACTTTGTTTGAAAGGAAGGAAGCAACGAGTCGTTTTTGGATGAAATTGAGAATTAAAGAGAATATGTTAGTGCAAAAAGCTAATTTGAAATGGTTAAGGGAAGGAGATTCTAATAGTGGTTACTTTCACAAAGTTATGAAGGAGAAAAGAAGACACAACCATTTAGGCCCCATTAATACTATGGATGGGAGGTTGGATAAGGTAAAGGACATTAAAGAGTATGTGGCTAAGCATTTCTCAAAAAAATTCGAAGAGGAGGAAGGGACGTCGTTGCTTTTAGAAGGCATTAATTTTGATCAAATTTGTGAGGAGGATAAGGTTTGGCTTGAAAGACCTTTTCAAGAAGACGAGATTAACGACGCTTTAAAGAGTTGCGGGGGGTTCTAAAAGTCCGGGTCCGGACGGATTTTCTTTTCTTTTTATTAAAAGATGTTGGTCTTTCTTGAAAGAAGATTTCTTGAGATATTTTGATCACTTTTTTGAAGGAAAAGAATTGTCGAAGGCGATTACTTCTTCTTTTTTGGCGTTGATACCGAAGTCCGTGAATCCGCTTTCTTTGGACGATTATAGACCAATATGTTTAGTGGGGTGTATGTACAAATTCATGGCGAAGATGTTGGCGGGGAGATTGAAATTAGTGTTGAGTTCTATAATTTCGTCGTGTCAAAGCGCTTTTGTTCCGGGTAGGCAATTGCTCGATGGGGTAATGGTGGCTAATGAAGTGGTGGATTTTGCCAACAAAGAAGGTAAATCTTGTCTCCTTTTTAAAGTTGATTTTGAAAAGGCTTATGACAAAGTTTCATGGAATTTTTTGAGACACTTATTTTTGAAAATGGGCTTTGGAGGAAAATGGAGGAGTTGGATGGAATTGTTAGTTTTTAAAAGTGACATGTCGGTGGTGGTAAACGGGAGTCCTACAAAAGAGTTCATGGTGAAGAGGGGGTTAAGACAAGGTGACCCTTTATCGCCTTTTCTTTTTGTTATGGTGGCGGAGGCTCTTTCGAGGTTGGTTCGGAAATCCATAGAGATTGGAGAATATGAGAGCTTCGCGATTAATCGGTTGTGTTGTGTGGATATTCTTCAATTTGCGGACGATTCTCTTTTAATCGGGGAAGGATCATGGAAACACATTAAGGCGGTCAAGATTGTGTTGAGAGCTTTCGAGATGGTATCGGGCCTCGGGATTAATTTTCATAAAAGCAAACTCATAGGGATTAATGTTTCATCAAACTTTTTGGAAACGGCTTCTTTGTATCTTTCTTGCAAATTAGAAAGCGGAAATTTTTATTTCCTCGGCATTCCTATTGGATTCAATCCAAGGAAGGAGAGCACTTGGAATCCGCTTTTGGAAAAGATGAAGCTTCGTTTGTTGGGATGGAAAAATAGGTTTTTGAATCTTGGTGGAAGAATAACGCTTTTGAAGTCTATTTTGAGTTCTCTAGCTATCTTCACCATGTCCTTTTACAAGATGCCGGCTAAAGTGGTGAGTGATTTTACTAAATTGCAAAGTAATTTCCTATGGGGAGGGGTGAACGAGAATCGGAAAATTCATTGGGTTAGTTGGAGGAGTGTGACATTGCCTTATTTAAAAGGAGGTTTAAATATTAAGGATTTAAATGACTTCAATTTAGCTCTTTTAAATAAGTGGAGGTGGAGAATTGCCAAAGGGGGGAAGGCTTTATGGTTGGATATTTTGAAGGCGCGCTATGGTGATCTAAATATGCATCTTTTCGGAGGTGAGACTTATCTAAAAAATTCTTCGTCTTCATTTTGGTGGCGTGACATGCTAAAGGTTGGTAAATCTTCTCCTTTTCTTAAAGATCCTTTTATTGAGAGTTGTCGTTTTATGGTGGGCAATGGGTTTAACACACCGTTTTGGGAGGTTTGTTGGTTAAATGATGTTTTCTTGTCGGATGTTTTTCCGGAACTTTATGCTATTTCTTTGTTGAAAAATGTTTCCGTGGCGGTCATGGGAGGGTGGAATGATGGTATTTGGAAATGGGGGGACTTGGGCATTTCGGAGGATGAGGCGGTTGAGGCGGGATTTTTTTCTAGGCTAATGTCTTTACGGAATTGCTTAGAATCTTTCGCGGGATGTAGTTTGGAGAAGGATACCGTGAGTTGGAATTTTGAGATGGATAAGTGCTTTACGGTCTCATCTTGTTATAGTTGGTATGCTATCCGGCGAATTCCTTTTGGTCCTATTAATAGGAATGATGATGTGATGGATAAAATTTGGAAGATGGAGGTTCCTTTCAAAATTAAGGCTTTTGCTTGGAGACTTTTTGTGAATAGGCTACCAACCAAAGATATTTTGAAAGTTAGAGGTATTCCTTTGTCCGCTTCTAATTTACTTTGTGTTTTTTGTGGGTTACATTTGGAGGATAGAGAACATATTTTTATCAATTGTAATGTAATTAAACTTGTTTGGAAAGACATTGGTGAGTGGGTGGATTTTTCGGGTTGGAAGGAGAAATATTGCATTCCACTTTTTATGGAATGGTATGCCATGAGTTGTAGGAGAAGAATTAAAGAAGGTAAATTGGGGGTGTTATGGTTGGCCACTTGTTGGATAATTTGGTTGACAAGAAATGCATTTTGCTTCAATCAGGAAGTGTGGAATGTAAATGATATTGTGTGGAAGATCAAGATTTTGTTGTGGAGATGGTCTTCCTTTGGAGATATTACCTATTCCAATTGTAACTTTTACGATTTTTGTAAAGAGCCGTTGTCTTTTTTATCGTAATTGTAATTGGTATGTAATATCGTTTTTTTTGACGGACTTGTTCCGGTTTTGAGTATCAAGGTTGGAGAACCCTTAGTTTTCTCGTTAATATAATTCTTGCTTACACAAAAAAAAACAATAAAAACAACAACAACAACAACAACAACAACAACAACAACAACAACAATAACAACAACAACAACAACAACAACAACAACAACAAAATCCATGGAATCTTTTAACATTAAATCTCAACAACAACATCAACAACAAATAAACAAAATCAATAGAATCTTTAAATAATAAATTTCAACAACAACCACAACAACAATATTAAACATTTTACTTGATACAACTACAACTAAAATTAAACATTTTTAACAAGGTTATATTAAGAACATCAATGCAGATTAAAATGAAAAAAACAGGTTACTATATTTTTCTACTCTTGCTTTCATTATTATTGGTTTCAATATGTTAAGTTTAAATTTTAGCAATTTGCATCCAAGATGAATAGTTATGGCATTGATGTTTTGATTTGCTAGTACAAGTTTCTCGTGGATCACTAATGTTTCACGTGAATTGATGAGTTGCCAATGTATTGACCATTTTTATTTTATAAATGGACGTCAAAGATTTGTTACTTTTTTTTCATCAAATTGGTCATAAAAAAAATTAAAAAATAAAATATGCTACTTTACCCTTCGGTTTTCAGCAAAACTAAGGTAATAGTTCATAATTTTTTTTTAAAGAAATAAAAGGTGATAAAATATAGTTGGCGGGATTCGAAGAGGTGTCCTCTAATTACTTTACCCCCCGGTGTTCAATAAAACCGAGGTAATAGGTCATAAAATAAATCAAAAGATGATAAAATATAGTTGTTGGGATTCGAAGACGTGTCCTCTAAATACTTTACCCCTCAGTTTTCAACAAAACCGAAGTAATAAGTCAAAAAAAATTTTAAAAAATTAAAAGGTGTTAAAATATAGTTGTTGGGATTCGAAGGCGTGTCCTCTAAATACTTTACGTCTCAGTTGCCAGCTCAACCGAGGGAATATATGGTATTTAAAAAAATTAAAATGTGACGCGTCTATCGTTTACACCTCGATTTTTCGTTGGGTGAGGTGAAAGTTTCATCATAAAATGTATTATTTGTAATAGTGAGCAGTCAAGGCTTTATTAGGGCTTTCGAAATGGTGTGCAAAAGTTTGTAAGTCTTTCATCCTGTTGGGATATTCTTCTTGTTATACACCATCAGACCTTTGAAGGGAGGCTGGGAAACCATAGGAACCATGCTGGGAAAAGTTCCTTTCAAACCCCACTCACATCACTAAAAAATTTCACTCTAGTGAGAGGGCAAGAGAGCTCTCGTGTAGTGGTGGGGGCCACTAGTCCACCAATATTCTCTTTAGTCTAGACGAATGAACCTATGGGGATCATGGGATATGACAACAAATACCTCACTCCTTGAAAAGCGAGAATAGTTCTCCTCCTGGAAAAAAATTGAGGTTATGGATTCTCGCATAGTGATTGAGGTGTGGCTGGAGGATGATGATACCCTTAATGAATACCTGAGTAAGCCTTGCATAACTTGTTGCTTTTTATTGGTATTCGTATAAATTATGTCACCTTTATGTATTGTCTCACAAGTCAGATGGTGAGTATTAACCTCAGGGAGCGGAAAAAGACATGGGACAATATCCAAGTTGTACATGGGGAAACTGATAGCCCTCAGAGTCATCCAAAGGGCTTCGTTTTTAAAAGCAGGAAAAGGCAAGCTGAGGGACAAGCTCCTAACTAGACATGGCAATAAAACCCAGACCCATGGGTACCCACTCGAACCCGCCCCGAAGTTGACGGGGAAAACCCGCTTTGATTGAGTTTGGGTTCGGGTTTGGGTTTTCCCCGATTAGAAAACATGGGGATGGGTCGGGTAATGGGGACACTAGTACCCACCCCGAACCCGCCCCGTTTATTTCAATATGTACATTATTATTTATATTTCGTAATTTATATTATTAAATATGTGGCTATTGTTTTAATAATTTGATTTGTATTTATTATTTTAAATATTTGAAATATATGCATGAAATTTTTTGAGATTGTTTTATTTTGTTATTTATAATGTAATTTGATTATTGAAAAAGTAAATAATTTTATTAAAAAATTGATTTTACGAAATACATGGTGGCGGGACGGGGATACCCGAACCCAATCCGAACCCGTTAAGGACGGGTTTGGGTTTTAATTCCCCATCCCCGTTTGGGTTTGGGGCGAGTAACGGGGATTGATTGGGGATTCGGGTTTGGGTTTGGGGGAGGTAAAAACCTTCCCCGACCCGCCCCGTTGCCATGCCTACTCCTAACTCACCTAATGCTAAGGCTCTAAGACATGAATGGGGCTCTTCACAGGCTGTTGGGGGCGAAGTTGTTCTGCTCTCTCCAGGATGGGAGAGTCTTCAGAGGCCTTCTAGCATCGAGGCTCCCCACCCTATCCTATTTTATGGAGTGATGTTGCATTTAGTATCATCCAAACGCAACATCCAAGTTGTTAGGTATAAGGTCGACAAGGCGGTGCCTAAGAGATTGAGAGAAGGGCTCCTCGTGATTATATTGTATTAAGAAGCGGCATCTACCGCAAGATATTTGATCTTGATCATCTTTAAGTTCTCATTCATCCCAAATACGGTCTTGAGGGTTATGCTGCACTTTACCTACACGAGCTCATTTAAAAGCCTAATCATCAAATCTTGAAATGCTTAGATGTTATCTCGATCCAACCGGAACCTTTCAAATGTGTCTCGGAATAGAACATTTGTTGGGTTCTGTAGGTTAATCAATACTCTCTTTATATCCCAATCGTCACATTTCACTATGAAGACCATGGGGACGTTGTCATGAGGATGTATACATGTAACATCCTTTAGAGAGAAAACAATTTAGGTTTTGACTTCTTTCCTAAATTTGGCATGGGACTGGCAGGTGTGTCATCCAATGACATGACCTATTGAGCCTATCTCTTGTGAGGGGAGTTGGATTCTCCGCCTTCAGCAAATCCCCTTGCTATGGTGCATACAAACGTGATGGTTTTGGTGCGTGTTATGAAACCTTCCCTTGTCACCATACTTGGGAGATGACTAAGGCATATTGTGAGCTAAAGATGGGCTAGCCTAAGTCAGTTTTATCGAGTCTCATGATGGACTCTAATTGTACTTACTAAAAGTATAATAGAAATTGAAGGCCTGACGCGTAGGATGCAGGAGGCTCTACTACATGACTTTAGTGGATGGCCAACTATCCATGTGTTTACTAGAGTGCAATAAGAATGACCATCTCACATTTGACCGACTCTAGTGTTATTATGGTGAGTGGTAGTTTTGTAAGCCTATTCACTTAAGAATAGTGAGATATTCCTTATCAGTGTGTGCTTGTTCGACGTTTGTGATCTCTTTCTCTATTCTAGGATAGAATAATTTATAAAGGATTACGTGGATATGGACTAGAAAGCCAAAAGACAATTTTCCTACTTCTACTAAGAAACATGGATCGAAAGAGAATAAGCCATCCCATAATCGTGAAGGGAACGATTTTTACCCCCTCTTACACTCCCCAATTGGTTCTCTTAAGACACCTCATAAACCATGTGCATTACATGATACAAGTCGATATTTTTAGGCTTAAGTCCAACTACACGACCTGCAAAGTTCTTCGGGAAGTCATTTTCCTTTATACGCTTTTAGCGACCCACTTCTTTGAGGAACTCGTCACCCCAATTTCCGTCCCAAATAATTTCCCTTTCAGGCCCAATAAACTATATCATACCAAAAGCTATATAAAGGTACACTCCCCTCTCTCCTTATTCATTCTAAATTTTTTCTTTTTATTGTGTGAGAGCTTTTCTTCTCTTGTTCCTATCATCATTATCATCATCATCATCATTATCATCATCATCATCATCATGGCTTCATTAAAGCTCTCTCTTGTTAGAATCTCTTAGTCAAATGTTCACTCTTCAAAGGATTTATCATCCAAATATTAAGATGAAAGCTTCAACAAAAACGCTATCAATCGAAAGATTCTCAAGCTCGTTTATTTTGAAGTAAAGTATTTTAAAGGACTATTCTTCTATGATATTGTTTCTCTAAGACTTCTTAAAGACTTCATGTTCAAGAAACCATAACCCTATTATGAAAGTTTTGTCAAAATGTTTTATGTGAATATCATGCTCGAATATTGGTCTATCTAATATGGAATTTACAAGAAAAAGATTTTCCTCACCATGGAGAACATTGGAAAATTATGTATTTTACCTACATATCGAAAAACCATGACCATTAATTCTCCTTCTGTCTTTTGAAATTTCAATCTCTCCATTGATATGTTAAGCTTCCTTGCTAAACCAATGGGAGATCACATGATTCATATCAAAGTGAAAATGTTAAAGGTAGAGTATTGTGTCACACATTACTTAATGTCTCTCATTCTTTTTCCAAGCAAAGACCTGTAGCGGGGAAAATCTGAGATCTAAGCCTTTAAATTGACTCGACTCAATATTTCGTTTGAAATCGCCACCGCGCTTTATTATTTCCAAAGGAAAAGGGAAAAGAACGAAGAAAACCCAAAGTTTGTTGTTAAAACAAAAAGCGAACTCAGGTTCGGGTGTTGATTATACAAGGGGAAGGTTTTAAGCACCCGTCATATCTATGGTATTCCACATGAACCTTTTTGAAAATCTGTGTCGTGTGTACTAAAAAAGGGTTTGTTTTATTTTTAAAATAAGCTGGGCAAGATATTAAGCCTTGTGCCTACATACCTCCTCGGTGCAATGGAGAAGTCAGAGCTAATGTAGTTCCGCTTAAAAGGGAAAACATTTTAAAAACGAATAAACACTTTATCGTCGTCGGAGAGAAATACTCAGCCATTGATCTTGAGCATGAGAACAAACGAGTTCTTTGCATCGCAAATGAAAGAAGGGCTCCAAATCGGATAGAAATCAACGAGTATGCCACTAGCTCTCTCACGCGGAAAAGATCTCATTATATCAATCAATTTCAAAATCATGGGGTATCGCCACTCGTTTCAACAATTAATCATGTCTAAACTTTTGAAGAAAAGCCACTAAGGGCAAAAGATATTTTTAAAGAAAGGTTTTAAAAAAGGGTTGCAAACATAAGAAGGTTTTGTAAAAGGAAGAAGATTTTGAAAATTTAAGAATGGGAGGAGATGAAGAGGCTATCCTAATACGTAAAATAAAAGCTAAGGAAAGAAACGGTCTAACCGGAGAAGAAGCCAACACTTGACATTACGAGTCAAGGTAGATTTCCAATCCTTTGAAATATCGAACACTAAACCAACACATTACTTGGGGATCCAGATGAACTTATTATCTTTAGCACCACTTTGCATTAAGCACATTAAAATTTTGACGAAAATCGGGCAGAGTAACGGCTGTTTTCGGGTAAAATCCTTATACCAATGCCTGGAATTAACAATCAAGGACTTTCAAGGAAATACCTGCATACACAAACAGACAACAATCTAATGCCAGACAGACAGAATAACAACAGAGTAACAATATCATAAGGGTCCAGAGGTACTAAGTCCATAAGTCCGAATCTCCAAAATGCTCAGGATAGTAACCGATAGTCCGAAAAAGAGCCTTAGGTGTTTTTAGATTTTTGTTGTTTATTAGTGTTTTACCATAAAAGTAAAGTATGGCCCAAGTGGACAAAAGAAAAAATAGTGGAAGCATAAACATATGTCCAAATGGACAAAGAGAAAATAGCGGAATATAAACGTCCAAATGGACAAAGAGAAAATAGCGGAATGTAAATATGATGAAATGATACAGCATAAAGAAAAATATAAAGATCAATATAATAAATTGCGGAAATTAAAGTCAATTGTTAGATGTTAAAGATATCCATCTTGAAACTTGTCAAGTATGTTATCAAAGTTAGTAATTAAGATCGATGGTGAGTGACGGATGTTCTCGGATTTAAATTCAATGGACATTTATCAGAAGCTTGCTAAAATCATAGCGACTACACGATAAATCTCCATAAGTCTTAAATCAACCGCATACAATTCTCTTCCATATTTGATCTTTTTAATTCGGGACACGAAATATTGCGCTATGTTAAGCAGATCGCCAAGTGATTTATGTAGAAATCACCCTACAAAGAGGCCGGTCAAAACTTTATGTGCTAATGCATGCGAGAGAAGCGATATGTAGATCACTCTCCGAAAGCAATACCGCACGAAAAGAAAATAGGTAACGATCTAGTCTTTACCAAGAATCCATAAGAATTCTCAAGGTGTTAAGACTTTCATCGATTAAAAGAAAAAAAAAAGAGAAGAAGAATAAAATCATAAAAGATAATCAACTCACACTATCATTAATATCATTCATCTAATATTATAGATTTGGTCATTTCAAACCTACCAACAACCTAGATCCAATGATATTAATGAAATGGAGGAAGAAGAATAAATGCATAAAAGATAATCAACTCATACTATCATTAATATCATTCATCTAATATTATGGATTTGGTCATTTCAAACCTATCAACATCCTAGATCCAATGATATTAATGAAGTGGAGGAAGAAGGAAGCCAAGACAAGCATAAAAAGGCAAAAAAAAAGCATTCTGCCTCACTGGAAATCGATTTACCTCTGTAGGAAATCGATTTCCTTAGTGCAGAGTTCAATTCTGGCGCAAAAAACAGAGTGGAAATCGATTTCCCTATGTAGGAAATCGATTTCCTGCGCACAGTTTTCAAAAAAACAGCATTATGAACTATAAAACTTGAGTTAGGCAAACATACAAACACCTTATGATCACATATCCATTGGAGCACGAATTTTCCACCAAATCACCATCAAATAGGACCAATATAGCATCAAAGATGCATTGAACACAAGCAACAAAGATCTACATCTTAGAATTTAGGAATTTACCAATTCTTGAATCAAAATGTTGAAGTAGCTTCAAGAACAAGCACAAAGTGTGTAGATCTTTCACAATTGGAGATGAACAACCAAAGAAAAGAGAGAAATGTAGGAGGTTTAGTTCAAAATTAGTAAGATTCAATGTGAATCTCACTAATTCTATGAAAATGAACTTTGGGTGAGGGTTTTGGAAAGGGTGAGAAATGAATTTGCAAGCAATTTTTTGGCTCTCCAAGCTTGAGAAATGAGAGAGTAGAGACCTCTATTTATAGGATGAGAGCAAGAGTAGTGGCAATTTGGTCATTTTGCTCTTGGTTAATTAACTTGTGTTTAATTGGTACTTAAATGACATTTAAATGGTAAAAATGGTAAAATGAGGTTTAAGTGGGTTTAATGAAGGGATTAATTTTGGTGAGGTGGAAAATTGGTAAAATAAAAAAGGTGCCAAAATGATGTCAAGCTTCCCTCATTATATTTTTTTGAATTTTGCGCACAGGAAATTGATTTCCCATAGGGGTAAATCGATTTCCACCTTCAATTTTCCAAAAAAAATGTTTTCTTGCACTGTATTGATTTTTGCCCGATCTTTTACCTGTAAAATATAAACAAAAGAGACAAAACACATATTTTTTTTATTTTGGTTAGTATGAAAAAATAAAAAGCTAAAAGTGCTTGATGATTCCCCTCAGAGACAATCACAGTATCAAAGATAGAGCCTCATAATGGTGCTCTTGATTAATGATTAATATGCAATTGATGTATGACTTTAGGGTCAAAAATTGGGGTATGATAGATGCCCCTATTTAAGTTTCTTCGGTTCGAAGATACGATGATTAGAAATCTTCGTTTTTGACGAAATTGAAGAGACTTAAATATATAAAACACACAATTTTTGAACCTAAAACATAATGCGATGTTTAATGAATGCATATGATGACGATGAAACACGACAACACTGGGGAGAAAAAAGAACTCCCCTGGGGAAAGAAAGTGTCTTGCGGGAAGAACTCCACTGGGGAAGACAAGACTCTGTTGGAGAGACGAAACTTTGCTGGGAAAAGAAACTTCACTGGGGAAAACATTTCGCACCAAAGAGGTTAAAGCATCCTCTTTCACTGGGGATGAGAAAAGGGGGGATCCTCTTTCACTGGGGATGAGAAAATATGCATCCTCTTTCACTGGGGAATCAGAATACCAATCTTTCATTAACAAAAAACACACCATCGTTCTACTGATGATATGAATAGGAATGCATCGACGTACCACTGACGATGAAAACATAACAATATACACCAACGTTCCACTGAAGGTGAAGAGAGACGTACCGTCGCACCACTGACGATAACATATACCAATGTTCCACTGAAGGTATGAACAAAATACATCGACGTACCACTGACGATGAAGATATAATCAATATACACCAACGTTCCACTGAACGTGAGCTACCAACGTTCCACTGGAGGTAGAAAAGAGATGTAGCGCCGTACCATTGACGATAACATATATCAACGTTCCACTGAAGGTATTAAAGAGAAATACATCGACGTACCACTAACGATGAAGATATAATCAATATACACCAACGTTCCACTGAAGGTGAGCTACCAACGTTCCACTGGAGGTAGAAAAGAAAAATACATCGACGTACCATTGACGATGAAGATATAATCAATATACACCAACGTTCCACTGAAGGTGAGCTACCAACGTTCCACTGGAGGTAGAAAAGAGAAATACATCGACGTACCACTGACGATGAAGATAACAAGATACACCAATGTTCCACTAAAGGTGAGAAGAGATGCACCGACGTACCACTGACGATGAAGAGCAATCAATAATACCTTGCTTTTCTTTTCAAAGATTGAGAATGCAAAAACAAATGCATAATCTCAACATTCATCATCCAGCGACCAAAATTCAATCCATGGCCAATATGGAAAGAAACTGCAAAATAAGACCAGATCAAGTGAGGGGATAACTCACTGGATTTCTGTTCGTAGGCATTTTGAACAGCACAACTGAAACATATTATCCACCTAGAAACAAATTCAGTGGGGATTTCAAGGCTATTGAGTATTTTCTGCTTAAGACACTCTAAATGAAAGAGCAATCTGATTGACAATAAACTTCTTGATAGCAAATATAAATGCATGACTGTTTTTGATGCATGTTAATGATGCATATGCTGCCAAAACTTAGCACAAGGATTAACTCAAGAGATAGAGTACAAAAATAACATAATCAAGCAATGTATCAAGCTGAACACTAGAGGTATCATCCACAAACATGAGCAGAAATTGCTACAAACTTTTGATGGCTTCAGAACAAATGCTACCCAACACTAGGGAACGTCGGAGCTGAGAGAACAAAATAGCTGAGTTCTACATCATATTCGAACCAGGCCAAAAGTACATTGAGTGGAATACATTCTTCCTCTTTTGCACATGAATACATCAACATATCCATTCCTTGTAATGCACTCATGAATCAAAACAAAACTTCTTTTTATATTTTTCAAAAAAGATTTTGTTGAAATCAATTTTCTCTTTGTTTTAAAAAGTACTATCAACAATAAATGACATTTTGAGAGATATGAAAGAAATAAGATTGCAAATAACGGGCAAAGGCTTAAACTTTTTAATAGAATGGTAGCCTGCAAAAGGCAAGACCCCACGGATGATTACAAAGTTTGGAAAGTGGTAATTTTGTGGAAAAGGTACATTGAAATGTAATGACCCCATCCTCTCTCTCAACTTGGAATTCCTGAGCAAAGGCTTCCGTTGAAATGTGTTGAACTTCTTCATGTTAAACAGATGACTACTGATGATCAAGTCTTGTCTGATGTAGTTACTTGCCATGAATCCCTAACTTTTGCCTGGACCTCCCTTTCGGGTTTTCAGTCCACCGGGTATTTTATTCTGTTTATGTCTCTAATTTTTGCCTGGACCGCCCTTTCGGGTTTTCAATCCACCGAGACGCTCTTTTTTGCTTAAGCCTCCCTTTCGGGTTTTCAACTTAGCGAGCTGTTCTTTTATTATTTTTAGGCGAAGTATTTCTTGACTACATCAGCATTCACGGGACGTGGGAGCTCTTCTCCATCCATAGTTGCAAGAATTAATGCACCGCCAGAGAAGGCTTTCTTAACAACATATGGTCCTTCAAAATTAGGAGTCCACTTGCCCCTTGAATCGGAGGTGAAAGACAAGATCCTTTTGAGCACGAGGTCGCCTTCTCTGAATACACGAGGTCGAACCTTCTTATCAAAAGCTTTCTTCATTCTCTTCTGGTACAACTGACTGTGGCATAAAGCCGTCATTCTCTTTTCTTCTATCAAATTCAATTGATCAAACCTGCTCTGACACCACTCAGCCTCAGATAACTTGGTTTCCATTAAAACTCTCAATGATGGAATCTCAACCTCAACGGGGAGCACTGCTTCCATACCATAAACCAAAGAAAAGGGGGTTGCCCCGGTTGAAGTACGAACAGATGTACGGTACCCATGCAAAGCAAATGGGAGCATCTCATGCCAGTCCTTGTACGTAACAACCATCTTTTGCACAATCTTCTTAATATTCTTATTTGCTGCTTCAACAGCTCCATTCATCTTTGGCCTATAAGGCGAAGAGTTGTGATGTTCAATTTTGAAACTTTCACACAGTTCTCTCATCATGCTGTTATTCAGATTTGAACCATTATCAGTAATGATCTTGCTTGGTACACCATATCGGCAGATGATGTTGTTCTTGGTAAATCTGACCACAACTTGTCTTGTCACATTAGCATATGAAGCAGCTTCTACCCACTTGGTAAAATAATCGATTGCTACCAGGATGAATCAATGTCCATTCGAAGCCTTGGGTTCAATCATGCCAATCATATCAATACCCCACATAGAGAAAGGCCATGGAGAGGAAATAACATTGAGAAGTGTCGGAGGCACATGAATTCCTCAACTGCAAATACATAAGCAGGTCTATCAAGACGCCTGATTGTAATCCGAGGCTCCTCATTATGGAAATTCACTTTGTACATGGAGGACAATGTGGCTAAAGCATCAGCCATCTGATTCTCATCTCGAGGGATGTGGTGGAATTCAACTTTGTTGAAGAATATCAATAGCCTTCTGGCGTAATCTTTGTAAGGGATTAAACCAGGATGAAGAGTTTCCCATTCTCCTTTTATCTGATTAATTACAAGCGCAGAATCTCCATAAACATCAAGAATCTTAATTCTCAGATTAATGGCCTCTTCAAGCCCCATGATGCAAGCTTCATATTCAGCAATATTATTTGTACAATCAAAACATATCCTTGCAGTGAAATGAACATGCGATCCTTGCGGAGTTATAATAATGGCACCAATACCATGGCCATGAACATTAGAAGCTCCATCAAAAATTAAACCCCATTTGGATCCAGGCTCTGGTCCTTCTTCTGGCAACGGTTCATCCCAGTCTTGAGCTCTCAAATACATTATATCTTCATCTAGGAAGTCCATTATGATAGATTGATGATCATCAATTGGTTGGTGAGCGAGGTACTCTGCCAACACACTTCCTTTCACAGCTTTCTGAGCTCGGTATTCAATATCATATTTTGATAACAACATTTTCCAGCGAGCAATCCTTCCGGTTAACGCAGGTTTTTCAAATATGTACTTAATCGGATCCATTTTGGAAATCAATAGGGTGGTGTGATTCAACATATACTGTCTCAGTCGGCGAGCAGCCCACACCAAAGCACAGCAAGTTTTCTCAAGCAGCGAGTATCTTGTTTCGCACTCGGTAAACTTTTTGCTAAGGTAGTATATTGCATACTCTTTTCGACCAGACTCGTCATGCTGACCCAACACGCATCCCATTGAATTCTCAAGCACTGTGAGGTACATAATCAAAGGTCTTCCCTCAACTGGAGGGATCAAAATGGGAGGTTCAAGCAGATATTCTTTGATGTTGTCAAAAGCTTTCTGACAATCTTCATTCCACACACATCCCTGATTTTTCTTTAACAACTTGAAGATTGGCTCACAAGTAGCAGTCATATTGGAAATGAACCTGGAGATATAATTCAAACATCCGAGGAAACCTCTCACTTGTTTCTCAGTCTTTGGTGCTGGCATTTCCTGAATTGCTTTAACTTTATCAAGATCTACTTCAAATCCTCTCTGACTGACAATGAAACCCAATAATTTTCCGGAACGGACACCAAAAGTGCATTTGTTTGGATTTAAGCGGAGACGATACTTTCTCAAACGCTGAAACAACTTTAAAAGATCCTCCATGTGCCCTTCCTTTGACTAGGACTTGGCAATCATGTCATCCACATAAACCTCAATTTCTTTGTGCATCATATCATGGAAAAGAGTGGTCATGGCCCTCTGATACGTCGCGTCAGCATTCTTCAACCCAAAAGGCATTACTTTGTAGCAGAATGTCCCCCATGGCGTAATAAAGGTTGTCTTTTCCATGTCTTCAGGTGCCATCTTAATCTGGTTGTATCCTGAAAAACCATCCATGAAGGAGAAAACCTCAAACTTTGCCGTGCTATCTACCATCATATCAATGTGAGGTAGAGGAAAATCATCTTTCGGACTGGCTTTATTGAAATCTCTATAATCAACACACATGCGAACTTTTCCGTCTTTCTTCGGAACAGGCATAATATTGGCAATCCATTGAGGATATACAGAAGTGACAAGGAAACTTGCGTCTATCTGCTTCAAGACCTCATTCTTAATTTTCTCCGCCATATCGGGATGACTCCTTCTTAGCTTTTGCTTGACAGGAGGACATTCAGGTTTAAACGACAAACGATGCTCCATAATATCCGTGTCCAACCCAGGCATGTCTTGGTAGGACCACGCAAAAATGTCAACATACTCTTTAAGAAGCTCTACCATCCTCTTCTTAACATCTTGACCAAGTAGTGCCCCAATCTTGACTTCCTTCTTAACCTCTTCAGAACCCAAGTTGATGACTTCGAATGGCTCTTTATATGGCTGAATGGTGTTTTCCTCGTGCTCAAGCAGTCTGGAAATCTCATCAGGAATACATTCATCACTCTCTTCTTCCGCCTCATACATAGGACACTCGAAGTCAGGAGAGGGTGCAGGGTCATTACTTTCAACGGTTTTATTGATTAATTTGCACAAATGATTATTATTTCAGGAAAAGGAAAGATATATGCAAACATGTAATCGTGCAGATTATGGCAAATGAAAACATTATTAAGGTTTTTTGTGTTACCACTTTCCAGAAAAAGCGAAAAGGTAAAAAGCATATATATGCAGAAACAAAATGACTTTTATTGATGATTTTAATGTTTAAAACAAACAGAAAAAAGCCCCAACAACTTCACTTTCATCTTGGGCAGAATGAAAGGATTTTGAAAAACATAAAAGCAAATTACTTTGAAACATGAGTACACTCAGGAATGTCAATGGTGATCCAGTTCTTAATCATCTTTCCATGGGTCACAAAGCTTGGCACTTCTGGCTCTGATTCGTCTTTAATAATAGCGTTCACTTCTGGAGGAGTCGGATGCAGAAACCCAGCACTATGGAACATCTCTTGATAAGGACGAAAAGCAGATTCAGGCTTCATCACAGACTTGTCTGAGGCAGAAAATCCCAGACCAGCTCTATTCTTATTCTCTTGCAGACTCACCACTTGTCCCCATACTCCTGAATGTCCATTCTGAACCACCAGCTGAGCATCTTTGAAGGAGGCAATGGAAGCTTCATCCTTTTTGAATTCATCATTAACAGACAAGGCTTGGAATGCAGTTCCAATGACTACTTCATCAGCCTCTATGGTACGGAACGAAGAGAGATGACTAATCAGCAAAGCTTGTTCTTCATTCACAACAACCATCTTTGCATCTTTCACAAATTTCAACTTCTGGTGAAGAGTTGAAGTAACGGCCCCAGCTTCATGGATCCATGGGCATCCCAATAAGCAATTGTATGCAGGAAAGATGTCCATCACTTGAAAAGTAATCTTGAAGACAAACGGTCCTATACTAATAGGCAAATCAACCTCTCCGACCACTGATTTCTTCGATCCATCAAAAGCCTTGACAATCACATTGCTAAATCTCATTGGTGTGCCACCATAAGACAGCTTAGCAAGAGTGGATTTTGGCATGACATTCAGCGATGAGCCAGTATCGATTAGCACATTAGACATTGAGTCCTCCTTGCAACTGACAGAGATGTGCAAAGCCAAATTATGATTTCTTCCTTCCTTAGGCAAATCTTCATCACTGAAGCTCAAGTTGTTACACGCAGTGATATTACTCACAACCCCATTAAACTGATCCAGCGTCACATCATGATCCACAAAGGCTTGATCAATCAAAGAATCCCCATGAGCAGAAGAACTCGTCAGCAGCTCCATTATAGAGATCTTGTACGGAGTACGATGCAACTGATCCACAATCTTATAATCACTCATCTTGATAAGCTTCAAAATCTCATCCATCTCCTTTCCTGAAGATGACCCAGCATTCACTTTTGTCGCATCATTATTGTTCACAGGCACTTGAGTAGGATTCCTCTGGACATCCACAACTGTTTGGGGCTGAGTAAAAACTCGTCCACTTCTAGTCACTCTACTAACATCTGCTATCTTTTCAACAGAAGACAGAGGCTTAATCTCGACTTCTTTTCCAGCTTCCAGCATGGTGGCATTGTATCTGTAAGGTATAGCTTTATCAGAGCTATAGGGTATAGATCCAGGCAAACATATCACAAAAGGTTCTACAGCAGCTTTGCCATAATAACCAATCTCCACACATTCCGGGATTTCAAAGCATGGTTCAATCACATTGACATCATCTTCATCTCTATCCCTCAGAATCTCAATGAGCCTTTGATCTATCATCTCTTGTAAGTCTCTTCTCACAACGTAACATCCTCGAGGATTGACTGAACAAATCCTACAAGCAGCATGATTATGCTCATAATGACTATACTCACACAGAGTGGCATGCATCTCTACCAATGATCCTCTGATGTGTTCCACACGATAAATCTTATACTTCCCAGGACACCCATATACCATATTCACAGCAGACGCTTCATGAGTCGGCAATGGATTATTCTGCACATTAGGACCAATATCACGAAAGGAAAGCATACCAGAACGGACCAATCTCTGAACTTCATTCTTCAGAGGCCAACAATTCTCTAAATCATGCCCAGGAGCATTCTGATGAAAAGCACGAGTGGCATCAGCTTTGTACCACCAAGGGAGTTTTTCTGGAACGGGAGGTGGTGACCTTGGTTGAACCAACTTCTTATGAATTAGTGCAGGATACAGTTCAGTATACGTCATAGGGATAGGATCAACATTAACTCGAGGATACGGATTCCGCCTTGCTGGTTGTTGATTAACAGGAGCTACAGGCACTGAATTCACAACAGGAGTTACTGACGCCACTTGTTGAGATTGATTTCTGAATCGACTATTCCTCCCATGAGAAACAGCATTAGCATCTGATTCCTTCTTCTTCTGGAATGAAGAACCATACTTCTTCGCACCATCGGATGAATTGTCATTCCGAACCAGACGGCCTTCTCGCACAGCTTCTTCCAACCTGACACCCATACCCACCATTTCGGTGAAGTCTACAGGAGCACTTGCGATCATCTTCTGATAGTAAAACGGACCAAGAGTCTTAAGGAAAATCTTAGTCATCTCTTTCTCTTCCATCGGAGGAATAACTTGGGCGGCAACCTCACGCTATCTCTGAGCATATTCCTTGAAGGATTCCTTCTCTTTCTGCATCATAGCTCGCAATTGATCTTGATCAGGAGCCATGTCCACATTATACTTGTATTGCTTCACAAACGCTTCAGCTAAGTCATTAAAAGTGCGAATATGGGCGCTATCAAGGCCCATATACCACTTAGAAGGAGCTCCAGTCAAACTGTCTTGGAAATAGTGGATCAACAGACGTTGATCATCAGTGTGAGTGGACATCTTCCTTACATACATCACCAGATGTGCTTGAGGACAGGAATTTCCTTTATACTTCTCAAATTCAGGCAGCTTGAACTTAGCAGGTACTTTCACATTGGGAACAAGGCAAAGATCATGCACATTCTTTCCAAACAATTCTTTCCCACGCAGGGCTTTCATCTCTTTCTGCAATTCTTCAAACTGATCTTGGAAACCATCCATTCTGTCTTGAATTTCACTTGGAGCAGCGTCATAAATGGGCTCCGGGACAAAAGGACCAGTATGAACAATAGGAGATGTGTTGACCATAACAGGAGTCAACGGACGAGTCATCTCAGGAACAGACAGATAACCTTCAGGCATACCCCAGGGATATCCATTCGCCATACGTTGCTGAGTAGCACAAACAGGAACAGCAGGAATTGTTGTAGCAGCAATTTCAGAAATCACAGTGGCCTGACCCTGAGCTTGGGCATTGGGAGGAGGAACCTGATTCTGATTCTGAGTAGCCATCAATGTCTCAACCAGAGCAGTGAGACGATCCACACCAGATCTCAAAGTAACAACCTCTTCACGTAACTCACGATTCTCTTGTTCAAGACCTTCCATCTTCTTCTTGCAGTTAGCTCGAGTGTTATACCGGTGAGACAGCTTGATTCTGTATGAAGAACACTGAATAAGACCTCGAGAATACTCTCGGAAGCAAGACCAAAATGCGGAATGATGCATGAAATGCAATGCAAATGATTTTTATTGGTTTTCAAGGAACTTTAAGACATTAATTGTAAACATTAGCAAAAAACAAAATAACAAAATTCTTCATTAATAATGGAAAAGCTTACAAAAGGATTCAAAGATCCAAAATTACAAAACAAAGGAAAAGCTAAAAACTAGAAGGGAACACTTCTGACGAAGATCCAACTCCTCTCTGCAGCTTCCTACGGAGCTTCTCCAGCTCATCTTCATAAAAGGCCTTCAAATGGGCATTTTCGACCATCAGCTTATCAGCAACTTCCTTCCACGCAACTGAATCTTCCTGACTACTAGAGGAAAATAAATCCTCTTGTTGTCTCTTTCACTTTTCTCCATGTTGTTGAAGTAACTCTTCTTGATGACGAATCTGATCATCCTTTTCCATCAACCAACCATCTTGGATATCAAGCATTTCATCCTTTTCTTTCAAATGTATCTTCAACTCTTTATTCTCAATTTCCGAAGCATGAAACGTCTTCTCTCAAGCATCTCTTTCTGATCTCAACTTAGCCACGAGCTCTAGATGCTCCTCACTACTTTCAACAGGAGTGGTGAAAGATAATGGTGGAGTAATGAGTAGAGAAGGCTCCTCGAGTAAATAAGGCATCTGAAAGGTGTGAGCTCTAGCTTGAACCCAATCAGTATAGTCTTTGAGAGCAACACATTGTTTCTTTCCCAAATGTCTCTTCCTATCGATATGGTGCCAAGCACGCACAAACCGATTTCTCATATCCAAATTTCCATCCTGATTAAGATAGAAGATTCTTGACACAAGAATACTAGTGGGTCGCTCCTTCATGGGGTAGCAAAATTGACGCCTTGCAAGAATGGGGTTGTAGGTAATTTCTCCTTGTATACCAAGAAGAGGTACATTAGGGAATTCTCCACAACTATCAATAATCTCACCAATGTCATAAGCAGGATTGTACCAATGGATATTCCCATTAGTAAGAGGCATGATCTTCTGAAACCAAGAGAGACCATCGGGGTTGCTCAAGAAATTCTTAGTCTGAGGTAAGTGTGAAATAAACCACTTATAGAGTTGATAAGTCCACCTTTCTTATCATTCCTATGGTGAATGGAATGATAAGTATCCCCAAGCAAAGTAGGCACAGGATTCCCAATCATGAAGATCCGAATAGCATTAACATCGACGAAGTTGTCAATGTTGGGAAAGAGTATCAAACCATAGATGAGCAAGGCCAAAAATGTCTCAAAAGCAATCATACTTCCTTTACTAGCCAGCATAGAAGCCTTTCCAATCAAGAACTTAGAAGTCAATCCCCAAATTCCTCCTTTTTTGGTCATATTTGCTTTCACATCTGATATTTTCAACTGAAGAAGCTCTGCTATCTCATCAACCTGAGGCTCTTTCTCCGGACCACTAAACGGTACATCATTCGTAACTGGCAAACCAATCCAATAAGAATACTCCTCCAAAGTGGGCATAAGCTGATAATCCGGAAAGGTAAAACAATGATAAACCGGGTCATAAAACTGCACAAGAGTCTCAAGAATCCCCTTTTCCACTTTGGTCTTCAAGATAGAGATCAATTTCCCATAACGGTTTTTGAAGTTGTCCAGATTAGGAACCAAAGTTGCTAGGTCTTTCAACTCTTTTGCACTTGAATTCCTGAAAGTGTACTTCTTCATGCTTCTCTTTTGATCCATGGTACCTGTGATGTTTACAAACAAAGTCTCTAAGTTCCTTGAAAACCATTTGTGAAGAACATTTTTATGAATGCATGAATGCATGGTTTATGCATCAATCACAATCAAGAGCACACAAGATCACATCAAATCACACAAAATCACACAATCCAAGTTCAAAAGTTCGACGTCACGAGCATGGAGCCATGGGTCTACCCATCCCACAAGGTGTGTTCTAGGGAATTTTGTACCTGCTGATCGGGTTCTACAAAGGTTCCCAGAGTTTTCAATCTTCTATCGGATATTACCGGCACGCACAATTGCTCATGGGTGCCAATAGTATGCCTAAAAAGACCTCGTCTGAGCGTAGTATCGCATGACAACAAGCTCAAATTGGTACTTGATCTTGTTTCTGCACTACATCCTAAAAAGGCTTAGATGTGTTAAAAAAGGTTCTAGGCCATTCAGCTTCTACGGACACTCACTATTGAAAGTAATAGCGTTATCACGATGGTTCGTAACAACCTCTACTACCTTCCATGAGGCCTCCACTGATTGGGGTTCCACCATATGAGGCTCATGGTAAGGATTGCTCCTGACATGCGACTATTGGTCTTACCACCTCCTATCTCAAGTTACTCACCAAAGTCCGGGTTAGAACTTTATCTCATCACAGAGGAACCATCGAGCACCAAAAAGAAAAAACAAACAAAGCACATAACAATATATACAAATAAAACACACAGATAAACAAAAATAGGCTTAACACGCTTAAAACTGGTTCCCCAGTGAAGTCGCCATTTTTCTGTAGCGGGGAAAATCTGAGATCTGAGCCATGGAATTGACTCGACTCAATATTTCGTTTGAAATCACCACCGCGCTTTATTATTTCCAAAGGAAAAGGGAAAAGAACGAAGAAAACCCAAAGTTTGTTTTTAAAAGAAAAAGAGAACTCAGGTTCGGGTGTTGATTATACAAGGGGAAGGTTTTAAGCACCCCTCATATCTATGGTATTCCACAGGAACCTTTTTAAAAATCTGTGTAGTGTGTGCTAAAAAAGGGTTTATTTTATTTTTAAAATAAGCTCGGCAAGACATTAAGCCTTGTGCCTACATACCTCCTCGGTGCAATGGAGAAGTCAGAGCTAATGTTGTTCCGCTTAAAAGGGAAAACATTTTAAAAACGAATAAACACTTTATCATCGTCGGAGAGAAATACTCAGCCATTGATCTTGAGCATGAGAACAAACGAGTTCTTTGCACCGCAAATGAAAAAAGGGCTCCAACTTGGATAGAAATCAATGAGTATGCCACTAGCTCTCTCACGCGGAAAAGATCTCATTATATCAATCAATTTCAAAATCGTGGGGTATCGCCACTCGTTTCAACAATTAATCATGTCTAAACTTTTGAAGAAAAGCCACTAAGGGCAAAAGATATTTTTAAAGAAAGGTTTTAAAAAAGGGTTGCAAACATAAGAAGGTTTTGTAAAAGGAAGAAGATTTTGAAAATTTAAGAATGGGAGGAGATGAAGAGGCTATCCTAATACGTAAAATAAAAGCTAAGGAAAGAAACGGTCTAACCGGAGAAGAAGCCAACACTTGACATCACGAGTCAATGTAGATTTCCCATTGTCATACCCCAAAATTTGCCCTCCTTTTATTTGGCTTATCGCTTCACAATCATTTGCTCCATTTGCATTAACATTCATTTAGGAAATAAAAATAAACATTACATGTTCATCTTTGCGCATCTTGTTCGTTTTTACGATTTAATAACCTTTTTTGATTTACTAACCCTTTTTGGTTTACAATTTTAATTTTAAATTTAGAATTAAAATTAGTAAATCATATTTGTTATATTATTTTGTTATTTGTATTATTTCTTTTTTTTTGTTTTATAGGTGCAAATAATAAGGATAAGGTCCATTTCAATTCATTAAAAGTCCATTGGGCTCAAGTTGGTACAAGTCCATTATTATTCTAACCTAATTTCTTCTATAAATATAACAAGAATTAACCCTATTCGAGGAGGACCTCTCTAACCTACACCTTTTTGACCAATTTTCTATTCACGGTACAAAGTCTTCCAAACCCTTATTCCTTACGATCCTTTACTTTGACCATTAGCCAAGCCTTTTTGCTAAAGAATAACTCTTCGTGTGTTTTTCTTTTCAGAAACCAAATACAATGTCATCACAAACAATTAACCACAACTAAATTCTAGCCACACTAACCATCACCTTCATGTACGTATCATCATCATCTTGTTTCAGAAACCAGTCAAAATTTTATATATTCTCACAAACCACCAAAACCATCATCACTAAACTATCATCACCATCGTTTATACCCCATTAACATGTAAAACGAACTCTCATTCAACACAAAGTATGAGCAAGAGTCAAGATTTACTATACAATGCAAACTTGTGCGAGTTCTTGTTTTTTTTGCGGAAAAAACCAAATCAAAGGATCTCCAATCTCAGCCATCACTAAATCTAACGCGAGTCCCCATCGAGCAACCTCGACACAGTAACCGTTTTTTGATTCAGCACCCTCACAACGTCATCAACATCGTTCACATCAATCAACAATGCAGCGGAATCGAATCGTGTCACGGTTTCGACATCATAAGCAACATAACAGAAGCCGATTTTGCAACGAATTTGAGGTGAGCAGAAGAAGAGAGTTGAAGTCGAAACGAATTTGCAAATAGAAATCGATTCATCACTTCAAGCATCAACAGACTTTAACTTCATCAGCGACATCACCAATTTCTTCAACACTCATTCATCACAACAACTCGCAACGGTTTAGCGACGAACACTCATCATCGTCACGGATCAACCACGCATCCTCATCAACAAATCTACACCGAATCTACACCTGCACAATCGCTCAACACACTCGTTGATGCCGAACGGTGGCGTATCGGAGACAACCTCCCTTCCACCGGCAACTGAGGCCATGTCACCCGCCGTCGGATCTCACATCGCGTGTAAGTCTTTGTGTTCTTAGTTTTTGTGTTACTTCCATGATCTTGCTTTAGATTGAACATATAGATGAGGTGTGGGATTGATTGATATGAGAAAGAGAGGAGAAGAGAGACTGGTTTTGGGGTTGACGTGAAAACAAGATTTAGAGGAGAAGAGAATGCCTTTCTCTCTTTCTCTCTACGGATGAATGTATGTGGTGTGGCTTTCTTTTTGTTTTTTTTTGTTTTTTTCCTTGCCATGTGTCAACGTTTGAGTGGCCAAAGGTTTGACAAATAAAACCAAAGGAGATGCTTTTCACTAATGAGATATCAGGTTTGTTTGTTTCCTTGTAATGTTTTTTTTTATTTTAAATTAAATAAATAAATACTTAATTGCATTTTTTAGGATAGTTAAATTGGTTTATTAGAAATATAAAATCTCAAAAAAAAAACATTTTAATTATTCTTCAGAACTTAATGTTTAATTTTATATGATTAATATGTGCGAATATTGTCATCATTTTATTGTACACTATTCGGTGTTTTCTTCCTATCCTTTCCTGTTTATTGCGAGGTACATTCGAGCGGTTTATATATTCTCGTGGATTTTTACAAATCCGTCCTCAATTTCCTCTTCTAGATCTCACTAATTCCAGATCTAAAGGACCAGAACGCCATAGACATCCGACTACCAACCATATCAGATAAAAGCTAAGTACCTTTCATTTATTTACTCATTTCAATTTGTTGTCTCGACCTTCTTATTTTAGGGTTAGAGATATTCGCCTATGAATTAGCCATACACTCACCCTATTTTTATTTTGTTTGCCTTTTCAGGGTTCGATGATTGCCAAAGCTACGAATGTTTGGTAACCCTAAACCCTGACTTTAATACTTTTCTGTTTAATTCTCAATGGTCAGAATCAATGCTTCATGCTTCAAGGCAAACCTCTGCCCATCAACCTTCATCAATCGAACTAAAGGTTTGTCAAGGTGCCAAAGCTACGAATGTTGGTAACCTTAAACTCCATCTCATTATTACTTATGTCAAACCCTATTAAGGGATCCGCTGGTTTCATTGTCCCCTTCCCCACATTATTATGTAACTGTTTACTGGTTGTATTGTTTGGCCTCAAAGGCACTTAATCTGATATATTATTATTATATTGCTGCGTGGTTAGTAATTTAGGGAGTGCAAACCATGAATTGCACATAGATCACTAACTATACAAGATAAATATAACTGAAGTTAACCACGTGATTGTTGCACCCACACACCTTTAGGGTAATCCCTCTGGTTGCCTTTATTACTGTTGCCTTGTTGCCTTTAAGTGTACTAAATAGTCAAAGTCCCTCGATTCCGAGGATACCTAAAGCAAAACAAACGTTGCCCTCAGTTCATTATCATCAATTATGTCCCTCGATGTTGCCTTATAAGATAATTGTCCCAATTGCTAAGGTATCCTCGCATGATGCCTAAAAAGATTAATGACTATTATATCCTTCCCTTAGACTACATGCCCTCTTTATGGCATGGGACAGTCTTATGGCGAACGATTACTCGATGACCCTTAAACATCCAATTGAAAGACTTCCTGCCCTTTATGGCATGGATAGATCCTTTCGCCTCGAAAAGCTAAAAGAACGAATTTTCAAACTTAGGGTAGGTAGTTCTTAACTGCTTGCTCACAACAAACTTTCAAATTACTTTTCACACCTCTCATTTCAAAACAAGGCTACGCTTATTTACAAGCTAAAGTCCTTAAACGAAATTTCTACTATTCACACACGACACTTTTCAAACAATTCAAACAAACAAAGTGAGCTAAGCAATTAAGAGCCCGTGGATAACCATGGATGCAAAGGGTGCCTTACACCTTCCCTTTGTATAACCTACCCCCCGAACTCAAAATCTTTTTAAAAGGTCTTTCCTGTTCTTTTTGCCTTTCCGATTGGATAAAATAAAAGTCGGTGGCGACTCTTGCTTACCGCGACATTTTCAATTATAAAAGTCAGTTCACCGTATTACAGAATTGGCGACTCTGCTGGGGACATAATTCGATAAAAGAGGGGTTACCTTAAAAGTTTAGGAATCACTTAATTGTTTTCTATTGTTTGCTTTGCTTGCTTTATTTTTCAGGGCTGTTTTGGGAAAATTGAAGGACGAATCCTATTCCCGGATTCAAGAACACTTAAGATTAGGAGTGGCATAGTCATGGAGACCCCCCTTGTGCATGCTTGGGGTTGGTCAAAATGAAGTTCACACTTGAGTTAGGCCTCCACTGGTTATTGTGTACCTCTTTTGCATGAGAGAGGTTTATGCATGTATCTTTGGGTGCGTCGGAGCTCAAGGACCTTTAGTTACCCTTAACCCATCCTGGCTTTTAGGAACGTAGTGGGAGGGCTATTCTTGGTGCATGCCAAGTTATGGTCGCTACCCGATACTACAGCTCAGATAGGTTTCTTCCTAAAGTATCATTGCGTGGTATGCATTTACCATGTTCGAGGGGGCTTTAGAGGGGGCTGACAATTCTGAGTCACTTGGTAGAACCCGTTGCTGAAATCTCCTTATCCATAGAAATGCCCTTGGGAAGGACACCTGATCAGACTCCATGCAAGCCTTAAGCCAAAAATTGTGTGACTTGCGTGACTTGTGTGACTTGTTTGTGTTTGCTACTAACCTTCGTTCCTCGCAGGTTTTGTTGAAAGGACTCGCTTGTCCTTACTATCTCACACTATGCCTAATTAACTTCATTCACATAACATCATGACATCATGACATCATAAGCATAACATGATTTAACTAACCCTTTCAAGGATCTTAGGAATTTAGGGCGCACAATTTCAGGTGCTCTTATCAAAGACTGATCTCCCATCAAGGGGCAAGAGGATTTATTTCCCTCTGGCCACGTACATTCCAGTTCAAAGACACAGTACCAATCAAGGGGCAAGAGGATTTATTTTCCTCTAGCCATGCATGTTCAAATTCAGAAGTATCTCGAATCAGAGGCGATGACCCACTTGATATGGTGAGCTTAATTCTCAAAGAAAGACGTTCAAAAACAAAGTTCAGATTTCTTCAGACAAAGACGCGACCAAATCATTTTCTAATGTTGCTAACTAAATACCTAAAGATCCTTGAAAGCATTTCACATGCATCATGACATTGCATACTTCTAACGTTGTTTTCAGGTTCCGCCCCGACAAGCATTCCTCTCAGATATAATCAAGCCTAAGATTCATTCTGACAAGTCTTTTTACATACCAAAACTTCATCAAAAAAACTCATCAACTCTAACGAGCCAGCATTCTCTATCAGATATGGTCTAATGTACGACCCGTTCCGGTATTCCCTATCAGATATGGTCCAATGTATGACCCGTTCCGGTATCTTCAGTCAGATATGGTCTAATGTATGACTCGTTCTGGCATTATTCATCAGATATGGTCTAACGTATGACTCGTTCTGACATTCCCCTTCAGATATGGTTTAATGAATAACTCGTTCTGATATCCTTCAACAAATATAGTCCAATGTATGACTCGTTCTAACATTCCAACAGATATGGTCTAACGTACGACTCGTTCTGCTATTCCTCAACAGATATAGCCTAATGTATGGCTCGTTCTGATATTCCTCCTCAGATATGGTCTAATGTATGACTCGTTCTGATACTCCTCTACAGATATGGTCTAAAGCATGACCCGTTCTGGTCTTCTCAATCAGATACACATTCCAGAAGCTCGAACCCCGGATACTCTGAATCTCTACACCAAGTCCCACAACAACGAAGAAAGCCAGACGTACCTAAGCGTCAATTCACCGAGATCAATATGTCATTGGCTCAAGCATTACAACATCCATTGAAGATCGAATTGATTATTCTAAGGGACCCTCCTAAGAATGCTAACACCTCCACTCCTGACTATAAACTCAATACGAGGTGCGCGTACCGTTTCAACAGTCTTGGACATTACACAAACAATTGCTGGACATTAAGGAATAAAGATTCAAGATATGATCGATGCTGGAGGAATTGAATTCAACCATCCGAGAACTCCTGTAGTGATCACCGCTCCTATGCCTAGTCACGACAAGACTGATTAATGTCAGAGTGGATGAACTTAAGATCATTATATTTACTTTCATTTGCAATTTCTATTCTGTTTGTTTAAACATTCAAATTATGATAGACATTATCTGTTTTAATAATCATCATCAGTGCATTGCATATGTTTGTCTTGAATTAGTCATTTCGCTATCACTCATATTTAAACTTTGTTTTTACTTTGCATATGTTCTTGTGATATTCAACTCCTGCCAAGCTGTAAGCCTTTCAAGAGAGGATGACGAAAATGATACCGCGACCTCATACAGTATGCTTTTGAGCGGACTATGCTGACGATGTACAGGCATTGTTTCAATTCCTAAATAGTGGAGATATAAGGATGTTAATCCCTCGTCAACCCCCTTTGAGCCTAAGGAGTAGAAGTTTTCTTTCTCATACAAATTAAAACCCTTGTTTATAACCTGGGGTAGGGTAGTTCTTAGTTAATTTGGCTGTGCATTCTATTTTAAGAGAATCATTCAGTACACCTTTCAAGAGAGGTTTCAATCACAAGCGTTCATCCGCACACATCAAAGAAGTGTTGGAGATGTCAATCAAAAGCCAATGATGGTTCATCAATCATTAAGCAAAGCAGCCAACATCTTTCAAAAAAAAATGAATGAAAAAACATATATGCAAAGAAAAGCCTGCTAAGTCAAAATCAAAAAGATGACTTAGGCAAAAAATCAAGGCATCCCGCTGACTGTAAGCTCAAAATAGACAGTCCAGGCAAAAGTTAGGGATATCAAAAGATGAGAAAAGAGAAGTCAATAAATTCTCGAACAAACACAAAGTTGTAACTATCAAAAGGAAGAAGTGACTGCCATCTCAAAAGTTCTCTGTGCTGGTGAACTATCATCATTATCAAAGACGCAAATCCAAAAGTCTCTTGGAACCTGAATGCATAAGTTGAATTAACTGAGCTTAAGATTGAGGATCATCACGAAGAGGGGTGGGTACAATCAAATTTTGAGCCTTTATCTTTTGTTTCTTAAACCGTGAACCGAGCCACGTTACAACCCTTAAAAGTCCTAACTGAAGCATGGTTAGTTCGAAAGCATACTGTCACAACAAAGGTATCCCGACTCCTTAAGGTTTACTACAAATGTTAAGTTGATATCCTGTTTTTACAAACATCACGTTGTTACAAATATCATGTTTTTTACGAACATCACACTTTTACATCTCTTGTCTTAATGCTTTTTCAAAAACTCAAGACAGACGTATGCATTGCATCTCATGAATTCATTATTAAACATATTCTGCTACATAATTTCAAATGTTAGCATCAGAAAGAACTTGCACAGGGTATAACTAATGACTGGAAGTCATCCCGATAGACAAGATTACTCCGAGAAGCAACGTCTCCTACGTATACAAGGGGAATGGTACGTTCGCTCAATCAATCAGGGGCAATCAAGTCAAGATTCGAAGAATCTCTCAAATGCCAAAAAGTCAAAGGCATACATCCCAAACGGATTTCAAACTATTTCCCGATCAATCTGGGGCAATCAAGTCAAGATTCCGAGAATCTCTCAAGGATGCCAAAAATAATCAGGGGCATGCATCCAAGTAAATCTGAATCTATTTCCAATCAACATGGGGCATTGTCATGGGCCTATGATTACGAGGGGCATGACGCCCAGAGTGCACATCTAATAAAGTCCTCGCGAGGCAAATCTTTCCAAGCTCCTACTAGCAGGGGCAAACCTATGCAAGTCCAGTTTGACACTTCGATCAGTATTTATTGGGGGTGTCCTGATCAATACAAATCCAGGAATGGTAATTGCTATAATACTGGGGGCAATATCCAAGACACCCATGTCTCCCTACAAAGCTGATTGTGCAAGATCATATCCCCACAGAGTAATCACCAAGAAGATATCTTCAAATACTCCGGTCCCTACAGAGACATGGCTCCCCAACAGAGTTTACACCTTCAACGCTGCATGTTTTCCGACACTTGGTTCTTTTCCAACATGGCTTACTAATATCTTTCTCCCTAGTCAGGGTATATCAAGTTACTGATCATCCCCAAGCAGAAATCATAAACCCCCAGCTGAGCATCTTCAAAACAAGATCAGACATCAAAATCACAAGGACACAGAGATTTATTTTCTCAATCAAGACAACATGAATCATACTCACATATCATATGACATAAACACATTCATACATTACATTACCCCGCAATAAATTCATCCATAAACATACAAAGTTTCTCATTTATTTTGAGAATCCCGTCACATAAACGCATTACATGCATCATGACATTGCATAAAGATTAAACTTACCCTTTTTCAGAATACAGGTACAGACGAATGAACGAAATTCCCAATTTTCGAAGATCTAATTCATTTACCACGAACGGTAATGACACGGTCAACACTCCAAGATCTAATTCGGTTACTACGAACGGTACTGACACGGTCAACTCTCAAATATCTAATTCTATCATCACGAACGATGTAGACACGATTATCTCTCCAAGATCTAATTCAGATACTACGAACGGTACTGACACGATCAAATCTCAAAGATCTAATTCCATCATAACGAACAGTGTGGACACGATCAACTGCTTCTACAGTCTAATTCAGCTACTACGAACAGTGCTGACACGACAAGAGAATCCAATTCTATCATCACGAACGATGTAGACACGATTATCTCTCCAAAGATCTAATTCATTTACTACGAACGGTAATGACACGATCAACACGCAAACAACATTTCTCAAACTTCAACTACCGGATGGCATCTTTAAAGCCCATCTCCGACAAAAGTCCCTACTTCAGCTAAGGCAAATTTCTTGGTATTCTAGTGTTCAATCATCTTCCACCTTCAGATACCGACTGGCGTACAAACCACTCTACATCTTCAGGTGTAAGAAAATTGAACAGGGGCAGCTGTCATACCCCAAAATTTGCCCTCCTTTTATTTGGCTTATCGCTTCACAATCATTTGCTCCATTTGCATTAACATTCATTTAGGAAATAAAAATAAACATTACATGTTCATCTTTGCGCATCTTGTTCGTTTTTACGATTTAATAACCTTTTTTGATTTACTAACCCTTTTTGGTTTACAATTTTAATTTTAAATTTAGAATTAAAATTAGTAAATCATATTTGTTATATTATTTTGTTATTTGTATTATTTCTTTTTTTTTGTTTTATAGGTGCAAATAATAAGGATAAGGTCCATTTCAATTCATTAAAAGTCCATTGGGCTCAAGTTGGTACAAGTCCATTATTATTCTAACCTAATTTCTTCTATAAATATAACAAGAATTAACCCTATTCGAGGAGGACCTCTCTAACCTACACCTTTTTGACCAATTTTCTATTCACGGTACAAAGTCTTCCAAACCCTTATTCCTTACGATCCTTTACTTTGACCATTAGCCAAGCCTTTTTGCTAAAGAATAACTCTTCGTGTGTTTTTCTTTTCAGAAACCAAATACAATGTCATCACAAACAATTAACCACAACTAAATTCTAGCCACACTAACCATCACCTTCATGTACGTATCATCATCATCTTGTTTCAGAAACCAGTCAAAATTTTATATATTCTCACAAACCACCAAAACCATCATCACTAAACTATCATCACCATCGTTTATACCCCATTAACATGTAAAACGAACTCTCATTCAACACAAAGTATGAGCAAGAGTCAAGATTTACTATACAATGCAAACTTGTGCGAGTTCTTGTTTTTTTTGCGGAAAAAACCAAATCAAAGGATCTCCAATCTCAGCCATCACTAAATCTAACGCGAGTCCCCATCGAGCAACCTCGACACAGTAACCGTTTTTTGATTCAGCACCCTCACAACGTCATCAACATCGTTCACATCAATCAACAATGCAGCGGAATCGAATCGTGTCACGGTTTCGACATCATAAGCAACATAACAGAAGCCGATTTTGCAACGAATTTGAGGTGAGCAGAAGAAGAGAGTTGAAGTCGAAACGAATTTGCAAATAGAAATCGATTCATCACTTCAAGCATCAACAGACTTTAACTTCATCAGCGACATCACCAATTTCTTCAACACTCATTCATCACAACAACTCGCAACGGTTTAGCGACGAACACTCATCATCGTCACGGATCAACCACGCATCCTCATCAACAAATCTACACCGAATCTACACCTGCACAATCGCTCAACACACTCGTTGATGCCGAACGGTGGCGTATCGGAGACAACCTCCCTTCCACCGGCAACTGAGGCCATGTCACCCGCCGTCGGATCTCACATCGCGTGTAAGTCTTTGTGTTCTTAGTTTTTGTGTTACTTCCATGATCTTGCTTTAGATTGAACATATAGATGAGGTGTGGGATTGATTGATATGAGAAAGAGAGGAGAAGAGAGACTGGTTTTGGGGTTGACGTGAAAACAAGATTTAGAGGAGAAGAGAATGCCTTTCTCTCTTTCTCTCTACGGATGAATGTATGTGGTGTGGCTTTCTTTTTGTTTTTTTTTGTTTTTTTCCTTGCCATGTGTCAACGTTTGAGTGGCCAAAGGTTTGACAAATAAAACCAAAGGAGATGCTTTTCACTAATGAGATATCAGGTTTGTTTGTTTCCTTGTAATGTTTTTTTTTATTTTAAATTAAATAAATAAATACTTAATTGCATTTTTTAGGATAGTTAAATTGGTTTATTAGAAATATAAAATCTCAAAAAAAAAACATTTTAATTATTCTTCAGAACTTAATGTTTAATTTTATATGATTAATATGTGCGAATATTGTCATCATTTTATTGTACACTATTCGGTGTTTTCTTCCTATCCTTTCCTGTTTATTGCGAGGTACATTCGAGCGGTTTATATATTCTCGTGGATTTTTACAAATCCGTCCTCAATTTCCTCTTCTAGATCTCACTAATTCCAGATCTAAAGGACCAGAACGCCATAGACATCCGACTACCAACCATATCAGATAAAAGCTAAGTACCTTTCATTTATTTACTCATTTCAATTTGTTGTCTCGACCTTCTTATTTTAGGGTTAGAGATATTCGCCTATGAATTAGCCATACACTCACCCTATTTTTATTTTGTTTGCCTTTTCAGGGTTCGATGATTGCCAAAGCTACGAATGTTTGGTAACCCTAAACCCTGACTTTAATACTTTTCTGTTTAATTCTCAATGGTCAGAATCAATGCTTCATGCTTCAAGGCAAACCTCTGCCCATCAACCTTCATCAATCGAACTAAAGGTTTGTCAAGGTGCCAAAGCTACGAATGTTGGTAACCTTAAACTCCATCTCATTATTACTTATGTCAAACCCTATTAAGGGATCCGCTGGTTTCATTGTCCCCTTCCCCACATTATTATGTAACTGTTTACTGGTTGTATTGTTTGGCCTCAAAGGCACTTAATCTGATATATTATTATTATATTGCTGCGTGGTTAGTAATTTAGGGAGTGCAAACCATGAATTGCACATAGATCACTAACTATACAAGATAAATATAACTGAAGTTAACCACGTGATTGTTGCACCCACACACCTTTAGGGTAATCCCTCTGGTTGCCTTTATTACTGTTGCCTTGTTGCCTTTAAGTGTACTAAATAGTCAAAGTCCCTCGATTCCGAGGATACCTAAAGCAAAACAAACGTTGCCCTCAGTTCATTATCATCAATTATGTCCCTCGATGTTGCCTTATAAGATAATTGTCCCAATTGCTAAGGTATCCTCGCATGATGCCTAAAAAGATTAATGACTATTATATCCTTCCCTTAGACTACATGCCCTCTTTATGGCATGGGACAGTCTTATGGCGAACGATTACTCGATGACCCTTAAACATCCAATTGAAAGACTTCCTGCCCTTTATGGCATGGATAGATCCTTTCGCCTCGAAAAGCTAAAAGAACGAATTTTCAAACTTAGGGTAGGTAGTTCTTAACTGCTTGCTCACAACAAACTTTCAAATTACTTTTCACACCTCTCATTTCAAAACAAGGCTACGCTTATTTACAAGCTAAAGTCCTTAAACGAAATTTCTACTATTCACACACGACACTTTTCAAACAATTCAAACAAACAAAGTGAGCTAAGCAATTAAGAGCCCGTGGATAACCATGGATGCAAAGGGTGCCTTACACCTTCCCTTTGTATAACCTACCCCCCGAACTCAAAATCTTTTTAAAAGGTCTTTCCTGTTCTTTTTGCCTTTCCGATTGGATAAAATAAAAGTCGGTGGCGACTCTTGCTTACCGCGACATTTTCAATTATAAAAGTCAGTTCACCGTATTACACCCATCCTTTGGAATATCAAGCACTAAACCAACACATTACTTGGGGATCCAGATGAACTTATTATCTTTAGCACCACTTTGCATTAAGCACATTAAAATTTTGACGAAAATCGGGCAGAGTAACGGCTGTTTTCGGGTAAAATCCTTATACCAATGCCTTGGAATTAACCATCAAGGACTTTCAAGGAAATACCTGCATACATAAACAGACAACAATCCAATGCCAGACAGACAGAATCACAACAGAGTAACAATATCATAAGGGTCCAGAGGTACTAAGTCCATAAGTCTGAATCTCCAAAATGCTCAGGATAGTAACTGATAGTCCGAAAAAGAGCCTTAGGTGTTTTTAGATTTTTGTTGATTATTAGTGTTTTAGCATAAAAGTAAAGTATGGTCCAAGTGGAAAAAAGAAAAAATAGTGGAAGCATAAACATATGTCCAAATGTACAAAGAGAAAATAGCGGAATATAAACGTCCAAATGGACAAAGAGAAAATAGTGGAACGTAAATATGATGAAATGATAAAGCATAAAGAAAAATATAAAGAGCAATATAATAAATTGCGGAAATTAAAGTCAATTGTTAGATGTTAAAGATAACCATCTTGAAACTTGTCAAGTATGTTATCAAAGTTAGTAATTAAGATCGATGGTGAGTGAAGGATGTTCTCGTATTTAAATTCAATGGACATTTATGAGAAGCTTGATAAAATCATAGCAACTACACGATAAATCTCCATAAGTCTTAAATCAACCGCATACAGTTCTCTTCCATATTTGATCTTTTTAATTCGGGACACGAAATATTGCGCTATGTTAAGCAGATCGCCAAGTGATTTATGTAGAAATCACCCTACAACGAGGCCGGTTAAAACTTTATGTGCTAATGCATGCGAGAGAAGCGATATGTAGATCACTCTCCGAAAGCAATACCGCACGAAAAGAAAATAGGTAACGATCTAGTCTTTACCAAGAATCCATAAGAATTCTCAAGGTGTTAAGACTTTCATCGATCAAAAGAAAAAAAAAGAGAAGAAGAATAAAATTATAAAAGATAATCAACTCACACTATCATTAATATCATTCATCTAATATTATGGATTTGGTCATTTCAAACCTATCAACATCCTAGATCAAATGATATTTATGAAATGGAGGAAGAAGAATAAATGCATAAAAGATAATCAACTCATACTATCATTAATATCATTCATCTAATATTATGGATTTGGTCATTTCAAACCTATCAACATCCTAGATCCAATGATATTAATGAAGTGAAGGAAGAAGGAAGTCAAGAGAAGCATAAAAAGGCAAAAAAAAGCATTCTGCCTCACTGGAAATCGATTTACCTCTGTAGGAAATCGATTTCCTAAGTGCAGAGTTCAATTCTGGCACAAAAAACAGAGTGGAAATTGATTTCCCTCTGTAGGAAATCAATTTCCTGCGCACAGTTTTCAAAAAAACAGCATTATGAACTATAAAACTTGAGTTAGGCAAACATACAAACACCTTATGATCACATATCCATTGGAGCACGAATTTTCCACCAAATCACCATCAAATAGGACCAATATAGCATCAAAGATGCATTGAACACAAGCAACAAAGATCTACATCTTAGAATTTAGGAATTTACCAATTCTTGAATCAAAATGTTGAAGTAGCTTCAAGAACAAGCACAAAGTGTGTAGATCTTTCACAATTGGAGATGAACAACCAAAGAAAAGAGAGAAATGTAGGAGGTTTAGTTCAAAATTAGTAAGATTCAATGTGAATCTCACTAATTCTATGAAAATGAACTTTGGGTGAGGGTTTTGGAAAGGGTGAGAAATGAATTTGCAAGCAATTTTTTGGCTCTCCAAGCTTGAGAAATGAGAGAGTAGAGACCTCTATTTATAGGATGAGAGCAAGAGTAGTGGAAATTTGGTCATTTTGCTCTTGGTTAATTAACTTGTGTTTAATTGGTACTTAAATGGCATTTAAATGGTAAAAATGGTAAAATGAGGTTTAAGTGGGTTTAATGAAGGGATTAATTTTGGTGAGGTGGAAAATTGGTAAAATAAAAAAGGTGCCAAAATGATGTCAAGCTTCCCTCCTTATATTTTTTTTGAATTTTGCGCACAGGAAATCGATTTCCCGTAGGGGTAAATCGATTTCCACCTTCAATTTTCCAAAAAAAATGTTTTCTTGCACTGTTTTGATTTTTGCCCGATCTTTTACCTGTAAAATATAAACAAAAGAGACAAAACACATATTTTTTTGATTTTGGTTAGTATGAACAAATAAAAAGCTAAAAGTGCTTGATGATTCCCCTCAGAGACAATCACAGTATCAAAGATAGAGCCTCACAATGGTGCTCTTGATTAATGATTAATATGCAATTGATGTATGACTTTAGGGTCAAAATTGGGGTATGACAAGACCATTAGGAAGAACTCGTAAAATAAGACACTATGACATTGTGGATGCTACTTAATTGAAACTATGACCCCCTTTCTCACTTAGAATTATCTACTTTCTTAATTGAAATTCTGGAAAGACATGAGTTACTCAACGTTGAATTTAAGGAACTTAAAAATTCCCATGAATCTATATCTTATGAAAATAACAAGCTTAAGGAAGATCTCTTTATTTTGATAAAGATATTTTTTTTCTTAGAGATGAGAACTCTGGCCTTAAAGGCACGAGAGCTCTTCTAGAAGCTTGTGAGAGTACTGATGATGTCATTAAGAAATATGACAAAGATTTTCAGAATTTCTTAGCTAGAAGCATAGGGTGAAGCACGATGGCTTCTATGATCTATGGCGTATGGTATTGGCTATAACTCCTATGACGAATCCAAATCTGACAATGAAAACAAATATAATACTCTTTATTCCCATTTTTGTTTCTGCTGGGTTTGTGCCAAAAGACAAAGGAAACAAAAAAGGAGAAATCTGATTCTAAACCTTATGTAGAACCCTTGGCTAAACCTTCATGTTTTAAATCATGTGAATATGATTATTCTGATGTTAAACCCAAAGTTGTTAAGAATTATGGGAAAACTAATAAGAATGTACACAAGAAACTATGGGTACCCAAGAACTAGATAATCTATGTTGCATACATTCTCAGCTGTGTAGTTGAAAAACCTATTATGGTATCTGGACTCTTGCAACACATGGCGGGAAAAAGGCATATTTCCAAAGCCTGGAACTTAAGCCTGAAGGCATTGTGATTTTTTGAGTTAAACAAAGAGAAAAGATCATTAGCTCCAAGACAATGATGAAATTAGATATCAGATCATTCTTTCTCAATATCCTAATAGGCTATAAGTCAGAAGCATGGCTCTATAATATTCAATGGCAAAAGGAAGAACAATGGTTAAGCTCCTTGTGAAGCATGTTAGAAGGACTTGCTTTCAAAACTTTGATAAAAACATGTTGGTTCTACCTCCAGACCATTGGAGCTTCTGCACATTGATTTATTTAGACCAGTAAAGTTGCATAAAATCAATGGGAAGAAGTATATTTAAGTCATTGCTAATGATTACAACGGATGGACTAGAGTAAAGATTCTTTGACACAAGAATGATTCACATTCTGTGTTCCCCACCTTCTGTAACTAAGTACAATTTGAGACTAGTCACAGATTTGTTAAGGTTAGAAGTGGTCATGTTAGAGAAATTGATAACAAACACCTTGAAAAGATGTTTGATGAGAATGACATTTTCTATGATTTCTCCTGCCATATAACTCCACCGCAAAATGGAGCCGTAGAAAGTAGGAACATAACTTTGCTTGATTTTTCCAAGGTCATAATCAATGAAATATACATGGCTAAGCACTTCTAAGCAGAGGTTCCTAACACTGCATGTTACATTCAAAACAAAGTCTTGATAAGACCTATTTTGGGTGAGATCTCATGAGAAATATGGAAGAATAAGAAGCACAATCCGCTTTACTTTCATCCTTTTGGATGCTCTTTCTCTATCTTATAGTGATAAAAAATCTCAACAAGATATATTATACTAAACCCACAGTGTGACGTGTCTGGACATTTTGAATGTTGAAGAGGCTACGAAATATGAAACATTGAAACACTTAGTGTTCTAGAATCAATATATGTTTGATATAATGATAAGCTTGACCTTGAAAAGTCAAAGCTAGTTGTATACTTGCAAATTTAAAGATTACCTTTCCAAACACTGAAGGTAACGATGCTACTACAAGAAGTCAAGAACTCATAAGATGCTCAACCAAAAGCTAAAAGTTTAATTGTAACACCCTGGTTTTCGCTATTCAATGATTTATTGTTATTTTGATGTTTTGTTGATTTATTGGATATATTTTCTTTGATGTTATATGATGATTATGGTATCGGAGGGTATGTATCCATAAAGTAGAGGGTAGTGCCTTTGATTTAAAAGTTGCATAATTAAATAAATATAATTAGTTGTAATTATCTATTTGATTTAATTGATTTAAAAGTTGCATAATTAAATAAATTTAATTGATAATAATAATGATAATAATAATAATAGAATAACTGATTAATTATGAATTGGGCCTATTGTGTTAGCATGAGTAGTAGTGGGGGTGTTGTTGTTAAGCCCATTAGTGAAATTAGAAGTTTGTTAGGGTTAAATAAAAATAAGAGAGAAAAATAGAATTGGGAAAATATGGAGAGAATGTGAAAAGAGAAGTTTATCGTGAAGGAGGGGAAGAGGCACAAAGAGGCTAGGGCAAGGAAACCATTGAAGAGTAGGGAATCACAAATCCAAGGTAAATGTGGGTTCTAACTCTATAAGGTTGGGTATGATGATTAGTATATAGGAATGAGGTTTAGATTTCCATAGTTTTCTTTGTCGAATGTTGTTCATGATTGTGTTATCGTGTTGTAATAGATTGAATGATGTTTGTTGCAATTGATGAATTGTTGATGTGGTTGTACTATATGATGTGAATTATATGTTAAATAACATGTATTATGTCGCTAAGGACTATAGTTGATGTTTGATTGAGATCCCATAGTCAGAACAGGGTTTCTGAACGTAATTTGGGGAATTTTTCGTAACATGAGTCGACACATGTTAGTTTCGGTCGACACATACTGTATAGTTTTATAAAAAGAGAAGTTTGAAAGTTGTATGTTTCAATAAGTAAGCTGATGTGTCGATACATGTCTTGTAAAATTCTGTTATGAGTCGACACAAAGCAGTATGTGTCGACACATAGTGTGCATTTTTCTAAAAACAAAGACTCGAATATATTGGGTGAACACGTATGAGCATGTGTGATACATTCTGTGTTGAAAAATCAAAATTTTGAATTATGAGTCGACACATGAGGGTTTGTGTTGACACATACTGAAGCGTTGGAAAGCTAATGTAATGAAATATAACATGATAGAATAAAATGATTCATAGGATGTAATTTCCTAGTGCTTGTATCAGGATTAAGTGATGAACTATGTAGTGTTAACATAGGAAGTGTGCCCTTTGTTACGATTTGACATAACCATGACATAGTGCAACTTGAATTGTGTTTTCCTTATGATGATACAATGTTACTGATATGATGAAGTGTATTTTACTTATGATGAGATAATGATGCCTTGTGATGAATTAAAAATAAATATGCTTTTATTAGGAAGTTTAATTAACCGTGTCATGTCGTTACTTTACTTGTATACTATGATGTTTGATGTTATTGTAATGATATATGTATGTATGAAACATGTGATAGAGTATGATGAATTGATGATGTTATGATGTTGTGTGTAATACGAAGCCTATGATGAGGTATGAATAACCTGATGAATTGATGTTGTTATGACGATGAAATAATGGCATGTATTGGTGTCACGCCAGTTTTTAGTTTGCGTGTTTTATTTAATTATGTCGTGTTATGATATGTGTTTTGTTTTACTAAATTATGTGTTAATTGAGTGCTTGTGTGATATTGGCGTTATTTGTGGGGTTTTATCGTAAATAATATAAGTTAATAAATTAGGAGAATTATTGGGCTTAAGGTAGCATTAGTAAGTGTAGGGTGTGATTCAAGGCCCATTAGTAATGAGAAAGATAGTAAGTTAAACAAAACAAGGGTTTTAGGGGTTTTAGACTTAGAAGCTCATTTTGACAAAGTTGTGAAAGAAGAGAAGAGTAGAGTGAAGAGAAAGAGGGGAATCTCAATATTGAAGCTAGAGTTGTCTTCAATCCAAAACTAAGGTAAGGGTGGGATTTTTTCATGCTAAAGGGGTGTATGATGATGTTTTGGGTGGGATTTGATTGTATGTTTGCATCCATGGAAGTTGTGTGTAGAGATGTTAGGGTTTATGAACAAATGCATGAATTTATGATTTGAAATGTGTTTTAATTGATGTTTGATGATGTTATGATGTTAGAAGATCCATAATATGTGTTATATTTGTGGTTATAACATGTATTCTATTGTTGTTCGTGATGGTTGGTGGTTTTCAGATTGATTGGGTTGAGTTTAGGGGATTTGGGATGGGATTCGTATGCTGTTTTCTGTGTTTGGGATTTTCTGAAAATCGCCAGTTCGTGCCGCGAACTTTATTGGCGCCGCGAACTGCTTGGCAGAAAATCAGGAATATTTGATTCACTCAGTTCGCGCCGCGAACTTTGTTGGCGCCGCGAACCCTGTTTTACAGAACTTTTTCTAAACTTTGAAATGATGTAACTTTTGAACCGTAACTCCTTTTCAAGTGCCGTTTGGACCTACGTGAAGCCCTAATTGATGTTTTTCCATTGAATATGCTTAGTATAACTTTGAAAACTCTTGGAATATTTCTTGAATTGGATTTTTTTGACATTGGAGATCCGGAATTGATTATGTCGTTTAAGTTGATCATGTCGTTTACGTAGATTATGTTGTTCGAGTCGATTATGTCGTTAAGTGTGATTGTGAATGTGCATCATTGAGTCACATTCATTGCATTGTTTGAGACGGCCCTTGTGGCAAATGTTTGAGACGGCCCTTGTGGCAGATGTTTGAGACGGCCCAATGGCAATTGTTTGAGACGGGAGTTCTACTCCAATGGTACCACATGCATTTGCATTGTTCGAGTTGCATAAGTAAAGTCGTATAACGAGTCGTAGTTGAATATTTGTGTGTGCATAACATGAATGGTATCTTGTGTCGATTTTATGGTTGTTTCGTTGAGCATATGTGATAATCGACTAGGTATTCCTTAATTGAGATTGATATTATTGTTGTCGGTAAGATGTTGAATGCTGTGAATAGTAGTAAGTGATATACGTTGAGAAGTGGTGACCAATGTATGATTATTTCCCGCTTTGAATATTATCATACACTTCTTTATAATGACTGATATCTCACCCCTTCTGTTTGAATGCTACCCTCCGTTGGTAACGTGCAGGTAATGATGCGGAGTAGTCGTGTACCTATAGCTCGAGTCGGTGTGTGTCGATGTTCTGATACGTAGCACTCGGGGAACGTTGGATTACTTGTTTAAGTTTTTGGCTTCTTGTGTTTATCCTTGTTAAACTTTGTCCTTATGTTATGCTGAGACTTTTTAGATGTATCGTGCCGTGTTTGGCCGTGATATTATGAGTTGTAGTGTTGTTGACTTATGATTTTCTGCTGCGATGCAAGTACTTGATTGGCTGACAACGATTAATGATTTCGATATTGTTCTCCTACATGTGTGTTATGTATCTAAGTAATTGAGCATGATATACGTATGTGATTTTGTTGTTTAAAATGTGACGCTCCGAATCGTTATGTTCTATTCGCTTGAAATTTTGTACTCTGATATTCCTGTTGATTGCGGGGTAGATTTGGGGTGGTACATTAGTGGTATCAGAGCAGGTTGGTCTTTTCCGGCCATGTGTCGTGTCGTAGTGTAGTCTAACAAGCGTATATTGTTGTTTGTGCTGATTGCTTTTGGGAGGAATGATGTTGCGATAGCTGCTGCTTTGGAAGCAATGGCTCAAGCTTTGGAGAACCAACCGAATGGTGGAGAGAATGTTGCTTCTCGGAGTTTGGCTACCTTCCAAAGAGAGAACCCTCCTGTGTTTAAGGGAACTTATGATCCTGATGGCGCATTGACATGGCTTAAGGAGATTGAGAGGATTTTCCGTGTCATGGACTGCACTCCTGAACAGAAGGTTCGGTATGGGACTCATATGCTAGCAGTTGAGGCAGATGATTGGTGGCTAGAGACCCGTAGGAGATTGGAAGCGAGTGGTGAGGAGATCTCTTGGATTGTGTTTCGCATGGAGTTCTTAAGGAAGTACTTTCCTGAAGATGTCCATGGTAAGAAGGAAATTGAATTCCTTGAGCTAAGTCAAGGGAACAACTCTGTTGTGGAGTATGCTGCTAAGTTTGGTGAGTTGGCAAAGTTTTACCAACAATATGATGGGCCGAATGGTGAGTTTTCTAAGTGCATTAAGTTTGAGAATGGGTTGCGTCCGGAGATTAAGAAAGCAATTAGTTACCAGAAGATTCGTATCTTTGCTGATTTGGTTGATTGTTGTCGGATCTATGAAGAGGACAACAATGCTCATTATCGTGTGATAACTGAGAAGAGGGGAAAGGGTTATCAAGGTCGTGGTAAGCCTTATGACGCTTCGAGTGGAAAGGGCAAGCAGAAAGCGGTTGAGGGTAAGAGAACTAGTGGGGGAGATGCTCCTGCTGGTATTGTGTGCTTCAAGTGTGGCAAGGTTGGTCACAAGAACACGTCGTGTAACGTTGATGCTATAAGATGCTACCGTTGTGGGAAGTTCTGTCATGCATCATCTGAATGTACGCATAAGGATATGGTGTGTTTCAACTGTGGTGAAGAAGGCCATACTGGAAGCAAGTGTCAGAAGCCCAAGAAGGAACAATCTAGTGGGAAGGTGTTCGCCTTGTCGGGAACTCAGACCACTAGTGAGAATTTACTCATCAGAGGTACATGTTTCATTAATAGCATTCCTTTTATTACTATTATTGATACCGATGCTACGGATTGCTTTATATCTGCTGATTGTGTTGATAGATTGGGTCTGGTGTTATCTGCTATGAACAGAGAAATGGTTGTCGATACTCCGGCTAAGGGATTGGTGACTACTTCTCTTGTGTTTCTTAAGTGTCCCGTGTCAATTTTCGACAGAGACTTTCTTGTTGATTTTGTTTGCTTGCCGTTGAGAGGTTTGGATGTGATTTTGGGGATGAACTGGTTAGGGCATAACCATGTTCACATTAATTGTTTTGATAAGTATGTGAGGTTTTCTTCTCCTGAAGAGGAAATCTTAGAGTTGTTATCTGCCAGACAGTTTTGTTTGTTGATGAAAGAAGATGTTCAAGTGTTCGCGTTGGTTGCTTCGATGTCTATCGAGAATCAGGCTGTAATAGAAAGGTTGAAGGTAGTATGTGAATTTCCTGAAGTTTTCCAAGATGAAATTCCCGATGTGCCTCCTGAGAGAGAAGTTGAGTTATTTATTGATCTTGTACCTGGTACTAGACCTGTGTCTATGGCACCGTACATGATGTCTGCTTTAGAGTTGTCTGAATTGAAGAAGCAATTGGAAGAGCTGCTTGAGAAGAGGTTCGTGAGACCTAGTGTGTCACCATGGGGAGCTCCAGTGTTGTTGGTTAAGAAGAAGGATGGAAGTATGAGGCTTTGTACTGATTATCGTCAGCTGAATAAGGTGACAATCAAGAATAAGTATAAACTTCCAAGAATCGATGATTTGATGGACCAATTGGTTGGTGCTCGTGTGTTTAGCAAGATCGATTTGAGGTCGGGTTACCATCAGATTAAAGTGAAAGATGAGGACATGCAGAAGACGGCTTTCAGAACACGTTATGGACATTATGAGTATTCCGTGATGCCCTTCGGTGTTACTAATGCACCTGGAGTATTTATGGAGTATATGAATCGCATTTTCCATGAGTATCTGGATCGTTTTGTGGTGGTGTTCATTGATGACATTTTGATTTACTCTAAATCAGAATCAGATCATGCTGAGCATTTGAAGTTGGCATTGCAAGTCTTGAAAGAGAAGAAGTTGTATGCTAAGTTGTCCAAGTGTGAGTTTTGGTTGAAAGAGGTTAGTTTTCTAGGGCATGTCATCTCGAGTGATGGTATTGCCGTGGATCCGTCTAAAGTTGATGCCGTGTTGAGATGGGAAACTCCTAAGTCGGCTACCGAGGTTCGAAGCTTTTTGGGATTAGCCGGTTATTATAGAAGGTTCATTGAAGGTTTCTCTAAGTTAGCCCTTCCGTTGACTAAGTTGACTTCTAAGGGTAAAGCTTTCGTATGGGGTGTTTCTTGTGAAGAGAGCTTTGTTGAGTTGAAGAAAAGGTTGACGTTGGCACCGATTTTGATATTTCCTAATCCGGAAGAATCGTTCATGGTCTATTGTGATGCTTCTAAGATGGGTTTAGGAGGTGTGCTCATGCAAAATGGTAAATTTGTTGCTTATGCATCGAGACAATTGAGAGTTCATGAGAAGAACTATCCTACACATGATTTGGAACTTGCTGTTGTAGTGTTCGTGTTGAAGATTTGGAGGCATTATCTTTATGATTCTAGATTTGAAGTCTTTAGCGACCATAAGAGCTTAAATTATTTGTTTGATCAGAAGGAATTAAATATGAGACAACGAAGGTGGTTAGAACTGTTGAAAGATTATGATTTCAGTTTGAATTATCATCCAGGAAAGGCTAATGTTGTTGCTGATGCTTTGAGTCGCAAGACTTTGCATATGTCGGCAATGATGGTTAAGGAGTTAGAATTAATTGAGCAATTTTGAGATATGAGTTTGGTATGTGAAGTGACCCCTAAGAGTGTTCGATTGGGTATGTTGAAGATTAACAATGATTTTCTGGATAGTGTCAGAGAAGCCCAGAAGTTGGATGTGAAATTGGTTTATTCGATGATTGGAGTCGATCAAGCTGAGAATGGTGACTTCAAGTTAGATGCGCACGGTGTGTTGAGGTTCCGTGATCGGATTTGTATTCCTGATGATGTGGATTTGAAAAGATCTATTCTTGAGGAAGGTCATAGGAGTAATCTGAGTATTCATCCCGGGGCTACGAAGATGTACCAAGATTTGAAGAATTTGTTTTGGTGGCCTGGAATGAAGCGTAACTGTGGACCGTCCTTTCGGGCCATACCCCTCCGTGGGTGGGATACGTGAACTGACTCTTTTTTGTCGATCGGACGCTTTCGCGTCACTTTTGAAAAAGTTTACAGAGTCGCCACCGACCTTTTATTTTATCCAATGAAGGAAAGGTTTATAAAAGAAACAGAAAAAAGACCTTTGAGAGATTCTGGGTAAGGGGGTAGGTTATACAAAGGGAAGGTGTTAGCACCCTTTGTATCCATGGTTATCCATGGGCTCTTTAGTTTGCTTAGCTCATTTTCTTTACTTTTCAATTGATTCGGAATGCTTTACCTGTGTTTTTGAAATACCTTTGCAAATAGAATTTGTAATGATCCTTGTGCGGATATATACAAATGTTTGTTTATCTTTCGAAAGATGTTTTGAAAAGATCGTTAATTTTGTAATGATCCGTGTTTGGATGTATACAAAATATTGTCTTTTGGAAAATTCGTTTTAAAAAAACAATAGTGTATGAGAATTTTGTTTGTTTTGATTTTGAGCAAGCAAACTAGGAGGTCTACCCTGAGTTAGGAGGTCTTTATCCTTGTTCCCTTTAAAAATCTATCCATTCGTCGGATATAAACAAAAGGTTCGATTTTGTACTCGAAACAGTAGAAATGTAACTTTGATTTTGAAAAGAGTGAAAAGGGGTTACCCTAGGAGGTGCAAATGTGATTGTGATTGAATTCAGATATTTATCTTTGAAGTTAGTGATCTGACGGTTCAGTTTTATCTTTGACATACACGCAGTTTATATGGGTGCTGGAAATTAAAATGCGGAAATGTAAAGTGCAGAAAGTAAATCTACGCTATTACATCGATTGTGCGGGAAATGTAAACTAGCCTATTTACATGAATTTGACATCCTATACATTTATCTAGGAATCTTAAATTGCAAGAAATAAAAGGCATATTTTTTGGATTTTTATGATTTATTTTAAATATAATTAATGCATGATTAATTAATTTTAAAATAAAGAAAAGATGAAAAAATGATCAAACTTAGAAAATAAGTTTAGAATATGTACAAAATGTTTGTTAATTGATTTTAGAACAAAACTAATTTTTTTGGAATTTTTGAAATTGTTTTTGGATTTTTTAAGTTAATTAAAACATAATTATATAAATAATTACACAAATAATTAAGACTTAATGATAAAATTATCCTAAATATGTACAAAATTAGTTTATGATATATAAACAATATTTAACACAAAGAACAATTTTTTTATGATTTTTTGATTGGTTAGAATAATTAAAAAGTAAATATATAAATATAAACTAATTAATTATGTAAAATATTGGAATTATGAAGAAAAATAAAATATTTTTATTTCAGAAAATAATATATATTTTTAGAAGTCTAAAATATTTTTGTGGAATTTTTTGATTTTTTAAACTATTTTTAAATAATTTTGCAATAAAAATAAAATAAAAATAGAAAATATGAAAGGATACTGATCCTGTGTGGTAAGATTGAGGGTCCATGGTATAGGCTGTGTGTTATGATCATTGGATGAGCTGGCTTGATTGATCATGTGGTTCAGATTTCATGGCGCATGATATGATGGTAGGGAGCACACACTGAATTCAAGGAGAATTCAAATTCTCTGACTAGGGCCCACGCTGGTTGACCAGCGAATGAGAAACATGGAAAGGGCCACGCATGCAGTCAAAGGGTCAAAGCTGGAGCTGACGAACCACGCTGGGACGCGTGGTCGTCTTCAACCTCCAGAAGTGTGGTTTTTTGATTCAAATAGCGGGGGTTTTTAACCTCCCCTATTTGGACGATAAAAAATGCAGTTTTTGGCAACTTATGAACCTGCAAAAAACAAGCGTTAGCAATGAATGAAAGTGACCCAGATCCCCTTAAAATCACCTCCTGAACACGATGGTGGTATTAGTTTTGCAATTTGAGGCCTGTAGCCGTGGGTTCGAAGAGATTCAAGTATGAACACTCATATGCATGTGTTAATGGTATAAGGTTATTCTCACGTGGGAACTCTCATGTTAAAGCCCAGATCACTCATATAGGACCTTATAGACATGTTAGTATGGTTAGTTTACATGGAAATTAGTTGCAAGTAAGAAAATGAAAGTTAAGTGCATATGTACATGAAGAACATTATATGCTTTATACGACTCTCATGGGCCTGTGTTAAGAGTTCAATCTTACTCTATGATGTTTGAGAAGATGATTGGAAAGCTTTATTTGTATTGATAGTGATTAGAAAGTAGAATTTGAAAATTACAAAGTGTATGTATTTTTTGGAGAATTTTATGATAAAGATGGCTATGCTCTTGTTCTAATTCGTGTGTTTTTTCTTTGTTGTGGATGTATGCTACTCCTTTTATAGCCCAAAGGCTGCTTGGAAGTGAAGCAAGAAGCTTTGTTGCCTTTGTTGAAAGTTTGGTTCTTTAATATTAAAAAACCTTGAATTTTTGACCAAGCCTTGACTCCATTCAATGCTCTTGCCTTGCTCTTCAATTCTTGCAGAAAAATCAAAGATTCTTGGTGGTGAGTCATGCTTGGAGATCAAGCTACCATTATCCATGCATTTTCCTTTTAATTTTAATCTTAAAATAAGATAAAATCATGCAAAAAATGGACAATAAATGTATGGGCTTAATCTTGGTCGTGGGAGGCCCATAGTAACATGGCAAAGATGTTTGGACCATAAAAACTTGGCATCTTTTGGAAAAAAAACATTTTTGAGCAATGTTGATTTCATGCATTTTCCCAAAATTTAGCCAACTTCAACAAGGTGTAGATCCTTCAATTTTTGTCATATGAAGGAGATCTTGCACTTTTTGGAAACCTCAAAGAGTCCTCTAACCAATGTCTTTGGTCTCATATCAAAATGATTTTTGGTTCTCCTTGTGTGTCCTTTTGAAAAAAGTGTCTTTTTGTTGACTTTGAAAATGACCTGTAATGTCTTTGGCCATATTTTTCAAATGGTGAATGCAATGACCATGGGATCAATTGCATTTGAAAGATAATTGAATTTCCTTCAAAATGAGCTTTGGTTGGCATTTTTTGGATGAAGGATGAGAGAGTTATGATCAGTCAAAGTTGAGTTGACTTTTCAGGCAAAAACCCTAATTTTGAATCTTAGGGTTTTGTTGATTTTTGATCTTTCCTTGATGAATTGTGATCATCCAATGATCAAATGTTGAATCCTTTGACAAAATATGGACTTTGGCAAAAAATTTCATTTTTGACTGTCAGTTGACTTTTTTGGTCAAACGGGTCGTCTGTTGACTGTTTGAGCTGCTGACGGTGCGTCTGAGTGAATTGAAGTTTGAAAATTTGTATGATGGTACTTTGAGATGTATGGATGTATATGAAATCCATTTGAGCTCTCAAAACTTGTTGCTCCTGTTAAAACAAGAAAAACCCTGATTAGGGACTGTCTGTATAGGAGGCAGTTAAGCGTACCTGATTTTTGTGCAGTGTTGAGTTTCTGCTAATCATGTGATATTCAGAAGACTTCTAACACAAAAATCTTGGAAATTTGAATTGTGAATGATTGATTTGATTGATTGTACAAATCACTGTGAATTGTACTGTCTGCAGTTTGTCTGTCAACCGACTGTTCGTGTACTGAAGCAGCAGTTAAAGTGAAAAATCAACCGTCAAAGTTAATTTTCTTTTTTTTTTTTTGTTGTTATTTTTGTTTTTGTTTGGTGTGAAGCATGAAAATTTATTTACATGACTTGTTAGAAAACAGAAACATAATAAATAACTGATATTTACGGTATGCGGGCAAAATTACCGATAATAACCTGAAAATTGTTAAATGCACAGAAATAGAAATATTTGACTGGCAGAAACACACAAAATATTATCTTAGTAATTAAGCAATATTATGACAAATAGTACAACATTTAATACTGACAGTATAAATATTACATACTATTGAACAGTACGATGAATAGACGGTACGTTTAAGAAAATAAGAAACACGGCAAACTTTAAAAATGACGGTTGATGAACCATGCTATGATCAATAACATGTAGAGGATTGGGAATGCAACCATTGCAGGTCCACACTTCTCAGGACTGTGTAGGCAGAAGAAAGTCATGATCACCGTAGCAATGGTGATGACTGTAAGAAACAGTGTCTCTATCCACTTTGCCATTCTTGTCAGGGAAGAAGAGAAAATAGATATGAGATGGGAATTTGAAAGATGAGTTGGAATTTGATGTGAGATTTTATGAAAGAAAATGAGAGGTATTTATAGAATGGAAAGAAGGAAAGAGACGTTGGGGAATGATGTGATTCCGTACAAAAGGAAATTTGAGTGGTAGTGAGATTTGAAAGAAAGTGTAAGGTATTGTTGGGAAAAGAGAGATGGATAGAATAAAGTTGAGATTTGAATTTGAAAGGATAGATTTGAAAAGATTTTGAAAATAATGGAATATAGCACAAAAGTTAGTGGGAAAACAAAAACAATTGTTACCAGTACAGTGTGAGTTTCCTGCTTTTGCGCCTGCAAAAAGATTTAACCCTGCATGAACTGTGTTAGTACTATTTATCTGTAAAATAAATAAATAGTATTTGTGAAGTAAAGAACAGTATTTGGCGTTTGCGTAAGAATAAATTCCACTGTAAGCCAAGTTACTGTGTAAGAAAAATTCTGAAAACCAAGTTCTTCATATGTCAGGATATTTTGAAAAAATCCATGTTTATATGAGACTCTTAATTTTCATATTGAAACTTTCCTGAAAAAAGAAGTGGGCAAATTTTGGGGTATAACAGTTGCCCCTATTCAATTTTCTTAAACCTGAAGAGATTGTCTGAAATCTGAGGGTAGAAGATGATTGAATAAATAGATGCCCTGAAAATTTGCACTTACCTTGATCAGCAGAGATGTTGGAAGTTGCATTTGAATGTTGTCTGTGAAATGTTGTTGGCAGATTGAAACATTACCTGAGATGGGCTTTCGGATGCCACCTGGACAATGTGTTGATGGTTTGTTCATCAGAATGAATCTGTTGATTATATCTTGATGAAGGATTTGAAAGTTGATCATTGTGGAACCGTTTGAGGTATCACTTTAGATCTGCAATGTTAGATCGTTCTGGAACCGTCTGGGGTTTCGCCTTAGATCTGCAATGTTAGATCGTTCTGGAACCGTCTGAGGTTTCGCCTTAGATCTGCAATGTTAGATCGTTCTGGAACCGTCTGAGGTTTCGCCTTAGATCTGTAATGCTAGATCGTTCTGGAACCGTCTGAGGTTTCGCCTTAGACCTGTAATGCTAGATCGTTCTGGAACCGTCTGAGGTTTCGCCTTAGACTAGCAATGTTAGATGATAAATGAGTTGAGAATGAGAGTTCTTCAGAGTGAATCTTTGGTTTGATTGTATCTGAAAGGACTGCTTGTCTGAATAAGTTTCAGGATGAACACTGCATGTGAGTGAGAACATCTTTGCTGAAGACATCTGTCTACCTGAAAAATCAAGTTAATAATATGCGATGTCTATGATGCATGTATGATATGAGATCCTCGAGCTAGAGGAGAAATATGCAAGTTATGTTGTGTATGAATATGCGTATGATGCATGATTGTGAATGTGAATATGAGTGTGAATGTGATGCATGGTTTATGCAGCTTAGAGCGTGTCAAGCTCCTGATTGGGAAAATAAATCCCAGCTTAGTCGTCAAGAAATGAAGGCATTGTGATTGGGAAAATAAATCCCTGCTAGCCATTTGGAAGTGAAGGCATCGTGGTTGTTGATGATCTTCTGTCTCGCTTGAGTACCCTGGGTTGGGGAAATTCTTTGAGAACCAGGATGTTTTATTGAAGGATCTTTGATTACTGCTCGGGGATGAACAGTAGTTTTGAGAGTTCGGACTGTGACGCCCTTTGGAGTGGGAATGAGGAAGATGCATAATCCTCCGATGCACTATCTGACCAAGTTTGGGTGCGGAGATCACACCTTCTGAAGACAGTAATCTGGAACAACCCTGCTGGGGAATAAGACTTCTTTCGAAAGAAAAATCTTTTTGAGGGATTTGTTGAGGAATGTGTCTCCATTGGGGAAACTTCCTTCTGATGCTGGTTTAGGATAATGTCCAAATAATTGGGACATGTCCGGAATGCTATTCCTGTTTTTCCTGGTAAACATCAATCATATTCAAATGCATATGTTCATTCAAAATATCATTGGGATGCTCGCGTATTCAAAACAGAAAAAATGAAAATGTTAGTTATAAGCTGCATTGATTTTTGAAAAGGTGCCGTGATAGGCGGATTAGTATAGGGAGACAACAATCCTAGAAGTAGGAAATTGTCAGAAAGTTTTGAAAAGTATTTATGAAAAGAAATAGCTATGTGAGAACGATCCAGTCAAGTTTCAATTCTGCTATTGCCAATCTGTCTTCGAGCATCTCATCCCTCACTTGTTGGAAGAAAGTGATTGGACTGATCGGTGTCTTTGAGGTGTTGAACCTTGTCGGTGAGTAGGCAGCTGAGCGAGACATAGTTGTATGCTTTATTCCCTAATTTTTGCCTAGGCTGCCCTTTCAGGTTTTCAGCCTACCGGGATTGTATTTGTTTTGTCTCTAATTTTTGCCTGGATCGCCCTTTCGGGTTTTCAATCCACCGAGACGCTCATTTTTGCCTAAGTTGCCCTTTCAGGTTTTCAACTTAGCGAGCTGTATTTTTTTTTTTTTAAGCAAAGTACTTTTTGACTATGTCTGCATTCACAGGGTGTG